>NW_016107384.1:7512558-7535056 GCF_001604975.1 Cebus imitator
TATTTTTAGTAGAGACGGGGTTTCAGCATGTTGACCAGGATGGTCTCGATCTCTTGACCTCGTGATCCACCCGCCTCGGCCTCCCAAAGTGCTGGGATTACGGGCTTGAGCCACCACGCCTGGCTGAATTAATTTTTATGTAATTTTCTATTTTCTAGGTTTAAAACATTTCATTGTTGTTCTGAAATAAATTGATTAAAAAACGCCAGTCCATTTACAATAACATTATGTGTTTGTTAAACATTATTGAAAAAAATTATTATCGATTCCAAACATTTCAAATTTATCTGATACTTAATTTTTAAATCTTTTATTTATTAGTAATGTCTTTTCTGAGAGCCTTAAATATATTCATAAAGTTTTTGTAATGGGTATGAATGATTACAATAACAATTTTGATAACAATAATTATCAAAATTGTTGATAATTAGGATAATAATACTAAGTTGGAGCTTTTATAATTTACAAGACATTTTAGAATACAATTAAATAATTCATTAAAAATGTTTCGCACTGTGCCTAACATAGTAAGCACTCAATTTGTTATGTTAGTGTTTCTAGGACAATATGTTACTTTTAAAAACTTTAATAACTTTTTTTTTTGCTTAACATAATTACCTTGGCAAAAAAAGAGGATATAATATTAGATGACTTTTTATATTTACTTATTTAAACTAAGACATACATTATTTAAATATTCAGTTTTAAAAAGCACGCCATAAATTCCAAGGTCATATTAGTGATTACATAATAATTAAGGATTTAAACTTTACAGTGAGAACATATATAAATGACAGACTAAATGGAAATAGACTAAATGGTATTATTATATCAATAATATCTTGAATATCTTGAATGAGTTATTCATAATATCTTATGAGTAAGGATCACACATTGTCTTCCTTTACTGATGACAATATTAGATATTTCAATTGTAGCACTGTTTCACATGTATAATAGAATGCCAGGAAAAATAAAATTATTTAAGTCTCCTTTACTTAGGAAAGGAAATGGAAAGAATTTGTATCATTTTGCTTTGAAAAACCAATAAACACATTTAAATTTTTTTACTTTTAAATATGAGTATAATGCTTCACTCACCCATAAATCAACATTGAACATAAGAAGCCTTTATTTTTATCACTTTCTAGATAAATTTGTCAATTATGATTTACCAAATTTTACTGATACCAAAAATATTAAAATTGAAGGTAGTAAACATTGCAAGTGAGAATTTTTCTGTTTATAAATAACAAAATTAAATCATATTTCTACAATACAATGATTTTTTCACTCTGTGGACCATACAAGTAAATACAGCATATAAGGTATATGAAGCCCTCCAATATTGTTCAGTGAACAAGCTATACAAATCTGTGGTAGCTCCAAATATAGAATATTTATATGAAAGGATAAAATAAATGGATACATTAGTAAGGAAGCAAAATATATTTACAAATTTCTATTTAAAAAATACATTTACAGCTAGGCATGGTGGCTCATGCCTGTAATCCCAGCAGTTTGGGAGGCCAAGGTGGGTGGATCATGAGGTCAGGAAATCAAGACTATCCTGGTTAACATGGAAAACCCATCTCTACTAAAAATACAAAAAATTAGGTAGCCATGGTGGCATGCGCCTGTAGTACCAGCTACTCAGGAGGTGGAGGCAGAAGAATCACTTGAACCCAGGAGGCAGGGGTTGCAGTGAGCCAAGATCATGCCACTGCACTCCAGCCTGGGCAACACAGCAAGACTCCATTTCAAAAAAATAAAAATAAATTACATATTATAAAGGAACATCAGACAAACCAAAATGGAGGGACATCTACAAAAGACCTGATACTCTTTAAAAACAACAAAGTCATTGGGAGCAAGGAAAGACTGAGAAATGTCAGATTAGACAGATTAGAGAAGAGGTAGATGGTATGACTAAATGCATCATGATACCATGGATTGTATTATGGAACAGAAAGAGAGCATCATTTGGAACATTTCGTGCAAATCAAATCTGCAGTATAGTTATGGCATCGAATTTAAGTTTTTTGTTCTGATACATATACCATGGTTAGGTAAGATTTTCAAGATGAAGGGAAGCTAATTAAAGGGCATAATTCTCAGTATTATCTATGAAACTCTTTTTAAATTCTAGAATTATTTAAAACACTATAGACAATGCTTTTGAAATGATTGCATATATTTAAATTTACTATCTAATACTTTGTTTATAGCATGTGGAAGAGTAGGCTCCAAAGCCCTATTTTGAGACATGCCTGATAATCTGGGAAAATCACATTTATCTATAGTAACAAGCTGTTCACCTCTGTGTGATGGCTAGAGGAAAGAGTGATCTTTTGATAATTTATTATTTACTGACAAACCAAAATATGTCCTTGAGAAAATGGTCATTATTTTATATATTCACTTCACAGATGAAGTCAAAGATCCTTGAAGCAGAAGCTGTATCTGAGGAAGCAGTATAGGAGCCCAATTTTGTTGTTGTTGTTGTTGTTGCTTAGGAATTTTTACTAAAGCCGTAGAACCAAGATAGGCCACAGAGTTTATCTGATCCAATGTCTGCATTTAACAGAAAAAAAAAGAACTGAAGCTCAAAGGAGTTTAGGTGCCTAAAGAAGGCCACACAAGTCCAAAGCAGAATGTTTAACCTCAGTGACAAAGGATGTCTTTCCATTAGGAACCCAATTTAAAGCAAGTAGGCCAATATGATTCCAAAAAACAGGCATTGCAATTAGAAGACAATTACTTAGAATTCACAATCTTTTTCTTGCAGCATTTAAAATTAGAAACAGATTGGAGCAGTATGTCTATATATATATCATCCAACTAAAACAACAACAATTACCTTAAGTAAGATGGCTCATTTCAGAAAGATATTTTTAAATGGGACTGACTAAATCCCACTGGCGCAAAGTACCTTGTAGGTAAGAAAAAAGGAGTCTAGACTCAGTGGCTAAAAGAAAGATCAAACAAAAACAAATAAAGACAAACAAACAAAAATGCCGGAAAAGAAAAAACTCCTAGAAATAGAATATTCATTAGAATGTAACAGACTAGTGAAACCAAATTATTGTAGAGATTAGTTAGAAACTTAAATACACAAAATAATAAAGCTGAGATATAACTGGACATCACCACTGCCAAATTAGTATACTTAAATGCAGGTTAAACAATCCTAATGACTAATACAGTGAATTGAGATGTACCCAGAATGCTGCAAAATAAAAAAAAAAGATTAAAGAAAACAATTAATAATATGGCTTTTAGTTATCTGTATGTTTGGGTGGAACAAAGATAGAATAAAATCCTAAATGTCCCACTGACTGCATTGAGAGGCATGTCCCAGAAGTAGCCTTTCCTATATCCCACTCTCTGGATACGACATCAGTGAAGGAGGATTTTATTTCCAATGTAAGCAGCAATTAGCATCCAGTGAAGAAAGTTAGTCTAAATTTTTGTCCTGCATTCAAAACAGATTTTCTCCAAAGGAAACAACAGAATAAATATGGACTAAAATGACAAATTTACGAAATTATTTTAGTCTTTAATTTGATATATTAATATATTTCACACATTTTGAACATGAGAAATAATTTATACTAATCATTTTTATTTGAATGTTCTACTTGCTGGGCTGTTCTTTATAAAAGGATAAGAAACTGTATAATATATTTGATTAAAAAAATACAAAGAAGTACAGTACAAATCACAACAAATGAGCTCCCTAAGTCCAAAAGACTGTCTCAACACAAAAATATTCAGCATAAAAATATTGCCTCTGGCAGACATGATGGCACAAAAGTATGTTTTCAATTAGATTTAATAATCTGGTTACTAAATTTTGTATATGGTACAGAGAACTTTTTTATTTTATGCATTAACATGAATATATTAAATGAAAGCTCCTAATCTTATTCTTTATTTTAAAAATATTTTTCTTATCCTACTAGGAACTATCATATTAAACTACTTTTTCTCCTTGGATTTTTCTCAATAATGTGGCTTTGGATACACTTACTGAAAAGTACTTGGTATGTTATATAAAAACCTTGCTTTATTGCACAAATTATTTCCACTATTCTTTCTCTACAGTTGCTTCTTAAGACTGTTTATATTAAAATTATAGTACATGAAACCTGATGGCAATAACTTTTCATACACATGTGTAAAACAGCTGAAGAGACTGTAAAACTTACACTTTTTAAATTGTGTTTCAGCAGTAAATACAAGTTTAGAGTGGGAGATAGACAACCATCAATTTTGATGAGTGTGGGATGGGGGCAAGTAAAACAAATATGGTCTCTGGAGCAAGTATGGTCTCTGGTGATTACCAAGATGGATAAATAATGAGCCTTTGCCTGGGCAACATGACTAGCCCTGTCTGTACAAAAAAAATAAGCCATGGTAGTGCAGACCTCTAGTCCCAGCTACTGGGTAGGTTGAAGTGGGAAGACCACTTGAGCCGGGGAGGTCCAGGTTGCAAAGAACCATAATTGTGCCACTGGACTCCAGCCTGGGTGACAGATTGAGGCCCTGTCTCCAAAAAACAAAAAATAAAGAATGAGCCTTAAGACTATCCCCAGTATCTCCTAGAAAGCTGATAGTTAAATGTCAATTACCTTTGAGATAATTTTGGCTTGTGTTTATGGAACCTAATTTCATCGCCACTTCTCTTCTGAAACATCATCCAGGAAAAGTGTTGCACCCATGTAAACTAAAGGAAGCAAAACAAAACATAAAGAGAAAAATAATTTCACCCATCCCTTTATCCCATGATACTCATTTCCTTCCACAGTTTCTTTATTCTAACGCAAGCCAACTTTAAGAAATATGCTATATGGCATAACATTACAAATGTTACTGCAGCTTTTCATGTGTGCTGCAAATGGATGAGAAGAGAGACCCCACCCACACACAGTGTATGTTTTGATTGGTTCAAGAATACAGACACTTAAGGAAGTGTGGAGCAGATGGAGACTATCATTGTAAAGCTTTCTCTGGCTCTGGAATCCATGATAGGCGCCCAGCTGCAAATTGACCTGCTGTTCTAGGTACGGTTATGCAAGTTCAGGAGAAGTTCGGTGGTGGCAGGCTGAAAACTCTTTTACATTCAAGGTTCAAACTGCCAATTGGGAAAAATATTTGTGAAAAGCTGTGTGCTTTGTGATAAGAAAAAACGTTTTCCTGTTTTGATCAAACCAGAACCAGTAAGTACAAACTCTTTTTTTTTTCTTGAGACAGAGTCTCGCTCTGTCGCCCAGGCTGGAGTGCAGTGGCACAATCTTGGCTCACTGCAACCTCTGCCTCTTGGGTTCAAACGATTCTCCTGCCTCAGCCTACTTACAGGCGTGCACCACCACACTAGGCTAATTTTTGTATTTTTAGTAGAGATGGGGTTTCACCTTGTTGGTTAGGCTGGTTTTGAACTCCTGACCTCATGATCCGCCCGCCTCAGCCTCCCATAGTGCTGGGATTACAGGAGTGAGCCACCATGCCCGGCCTACATATTCTTACCTAGGGAAGAAAAAGACATTCAAGATCAGGAGTCCTTAAATATCTTTCCCCCCAGGTTTTAATTAAAGTGCCATTTACGTTTAGTTTTCTATGGTAACTGTCGTGTAGATTTATTTGTAGCTAAATGTATAAATCCAGCTTCTCTAATGATTTTCCTTGTGTAAGTTTGGTGAACTGTATCATTTGATTTGCAAAATCTATTCTATCTAGGGCAAGTTCCCCAGAGCTCTTTGTTGCATAGAGACGTCACTTTGTTTCTGGATTGAACAGCCAAGGTCTGTTCCAGGGTTCTTGGCTTCAGGAGAACTAAAGCAGTAGTTTCTGAAAGGAATTTTATGCCCTTCTAATCATATAGTCAAACCAGGCTACCTAACCAGTCATGCCAGATGAAAGCCATTAATAAACAACATGATCCTGAGGGTTGCCAGAGGAATTTCAAATTTCAAACAGTACACCATGATTCCCACTGACCTTATCTTTGCCCAAAGTCAAAGCTGGACATCCTAGCCTCCTCAGTGACAGAGACTGAGCTTTATTAGTCTGGCCATAAATCAGCTCTATCCTGTGCAAATGTATGTTAGTTTATAAGTCAAAATTACACCAAGTACATGTATAGTTTTTAAGAAAATCTTAATGTTCTACGTAATAATATCAATTTGACAGGGTTACAATTATTGTTATGAGATTATCAACAATGTTTACTATACATTTTTACCATGAGAAAACCAATGTCATATAAGTGTACAATATAGTAGCATCTTACATATAAAAGTTTCTTTAGGTTTTGAAATGTTTTAATCAACATTTATTTCCTGCTAAATTTTCTGGGTTCATAATACAAGGTTAATAATTGCTATGGTCTGAATGTTTGTGTCCCCCCAAAATTCATATGTTGAAATCCTAATGCTCAAGGTGATATTAGGAGGTGGGCCCTTAGGGATTTGATTAGGTCACAAGAGAAGAACCCTCATAAAAGGTATTAGTGCCCTTATAAAAGAGGCTCTGGAGAGACCCCTCATTCTTTCTATTAATACCTTGTGAGGACACAGCTAGAAGATGACATCTAAGAACCAGAAAGAGTACCCTCACCAAATGCCAAATCTGCCTGTGCCTTGAGCTAGGATATCCCACCCTGCAGAATTGTGAGAAATAAATTTTTATTGTTTATGAGTTATGCAATTTATGGTATTTTGTTATAGCAGTCTGAATGAATTAAGACAATAATGGATGTGATTAGTCAAATTAGTTCACTGTTAATTGTAAAGGGCCAAATATACAATAATTGTATTTGCAATAGGTTACTTTAAACATGTCAATCACCCCCTTCCAATTTTTTCAGTGGAAAGATGCCAAGCTAGGTTTAAGTGTTACCATGACTGTTTAATTACATTTAAATTATCAGTTTTCTCTGGCTGTATTACTTTTGACTTTGTCTTTGAACAGTTAAAACACCCATCATCACAAAATATCACTGGCAAACCCAAAACTCAATGAACTGAAGTAAATTTATCACACATGCGTATCAAATACTTCTTAATTAAAATATAAGGTTAACTCAACTGGTAGAGGGAATGTCAGGAGTAAAAGTGAAATTTGGGCTGCATTGTCCAAAACACCTGAATGCTATTATTACTGATGAAATCCAACAAGAGACAATTAGACTTACTCTTATTAAATTGAAAAGATTCAGAGATGAGTTCGTTTAAAAGCAAGCTGATAACACTAAAAACTTTTCAGTCTTTGGATTTATTTATTTAAAGTTTATCTGAAAAAAATGGAGTTGGCATATTTACTGAGTTACATTTGGGTCATATTCTAGTTTTTGTTGTGACAGATAATTTTTATGAAAAAATTTACTATTTGATTTAAAATGTTTGAAAAGTTTTATATTGTAAAAATATATTGTAACTGATTTCAGTGATCATAAAACATAACAATGAAAAAGTAAAATTTAAATTGAACTTATTTATAAAAGTAAATTTACTAAATTCTGTCAGTCTGAAATATTACACACCAACATGCAGTGTATTTTATATCCTCCTAGTAAGAGACTTAAATGTTTCATAAATTCTAACAAAATAAAACACATTATACTCCATGACATATAATTGCTCAATTTCTAAAGAAGACTTTAGTGTATATATATATACATTATACTTTAGGTTCTCGGGTACATGTGCAGATCATGCAGGGTTGTTGCATAAGTACTTACATGACAAGGTGGTTTGCTGCCTCCATACCCCCATCACTTATATCTGGCATTTCTCCCCATGTTATCCTTCCCCAACCTCCCCATCTACCCCCCACTATCCCTCCCCAGCCCCCCTCAACAGATCCCAGTGTGTGATGCTCCCCTCCCTGTGTCCATGTGTTCCTATTGTTCAACACCTGCCTGTGAGTGAGAACATAGTGTTTGATTTTCTGTCCTTGTGTCAGTTTGCTGAGAATGATGGTTTCAGATTTATCCATGTCCCTACAAAAGACACAAACTCATCATTTTTTACTGCTGCATAGTGTTCCATGGGGTATATATGCCACATTTTCCCTGTTCAGTCTATCATCGATGGGCATTTGAGTTTGGTCCCAGGTCTTTGCTACTGTAAACAGTTAAATGATGCTTAGTGTTAACCAATTTATTTTCTTTTCATAATAAGTTGAAAGACTTAAATCTCAGGAGAGTTTTGAATCATTCAGAATGGTTTTATTCCATTTATAGTTGTATTTTTGCTACATCAATTAAAATGTATTTCAACTTTAAGTAACAAGCCACATGAATGAGTCAGATGCTAAGTGAAGATTAGGGTATGCTGTGATAGTATTTTAACCTAATGGGAAACACTGTCTCTAAAGGAAATATATGAAAAAGCAAGAGCAGGGGATTTAAATTCATTATTCTACAAATTTGGTTTTGGATAGTTAATATATCTATTAATCTTTTTAAAAACATTTTCATGTAGTAAAATTGTAACACAAGATACTAATTGATTTAATGTACACTGATGTGTGAAAATTACAGTTATGTCATTATTTTACCAGGAGATTTTAATTTGCTTTCTTTGAAACTGAATTTTATTATTCCCAAAAAGGAAGACAGAAAATAATATTTTTAAAAAGTGTGCTAAAGTCAGAAAGAAGTGAGTCACAATTTTTAATCTAAGTATCCTCACAAACATCTATTATCCTAACACACATGGAATGGGATCTTAGAACTGTGGAGGCAAAATTCAAATACAATAAGTAGAACAGATTTGTACTCAATAAGTAGTAACAGTATCATTCACATTGCATCCAAAACATTATTATAGTCTTCAGAACAACCTTGTTTTTAAAAACCAAACTAAATAATACAGAAAGCTGATTTTTTATCTCCATTTCAAATATCAATTAACTTATAGCTAGAGAAGTTTAGAGGCATTTTCCAATAAAATAAATGATGTCACATTAGTATTCAGACACCTATTTCAGTGATTTTAGTTTAAGCTTATATGCATACATGTGTATACATACATTACTTTTAGTTAATATATATGAACTATATGAACGAAAACTAAAATGTGTATTTTTTATATTTTATAGTGTAGGGAAGAGGATGGGGCTGATAAGGCATTTCTGTTACATACACATTCAATAAAATGGCTAACTTTTAAAATGAATGTTTAAAGTTGAAAAATTAGAAACGAAGTTTATCATTGCACTAAAATTCATCTTTCAAACCACAATTCTCCCACAATATGCAAGATTTCATATTTTCCTGAAAATTTTGCTCCTATCAACTATGAGAAAACTTGTTATAAATGCTACAGAGAAAATAAAACTACTTAATGTAAGAAATAATGACAAGAATGGTTGGCTATTTTAGGTAGGATGTTCAGCAAAAACCTAAGATATGATTTATGTCAACACCTGAGGGCAGTGATTAAGTTTTAACAAATATTTAAAAAATAATTCTAGGAACATAATGGATAAAAGCAAGAATAAGTAAGACAGCCCATGTGGCTAGGCATAGTTAACAAGGAGTAAATTAGCAAGAGTGGGAATTGGAAGCCCCTGGGAACAATATACATTCAGGTAAAAAATCTGGCTAATATTCTCACTGTGACAAAAGTGTAAGACTCTTGAGCTGAAAAGAAAATAATAGTAGCACAAGTGTTAAAGGATTACTACAATGATTGGGAAGAATAGGTTCTAGCAGAATCAAAGTGGAAGCTTGAAAGAGAGTTTGGAGGCTCCGGCAGTGACCCAGTTCAGAGATGATGGCATTTTAGTGATGATATGGTGGTACATAATCAGATTCAGAATGCTTTTCAGGAGTGATGCTAAAAAAAGTTTCTGAATGATATTCGAGGTGTAGAATGTGATAGAAAGAATGGATTTAAGAATAATTACAAAATTTTTATGCTGAGCAGTTGATATCTTTTATTGACCTGGTAAAGCTGGCAGAGCCACAGTTGGACATGGAGTTTAAAATGAAAAACACTGATATTTGTCTTTTGTGCCTGACTTATTTCACTTGACATAATGTCCTCCAGGTTCATTCATGTTGTGTCAACTGACAGGATTTTCTTCTTTTTAATTTTATTATTAACTTATTTATTAACTTTTAAAACCCATACCAGAAGTGGTCAATAAGGATGTCCTTCATTTTATGGCTAAACAGTTTTCTATTGTTGACATATATCACATTTAAAAAATTTGTTCATCCTTTGATGAATGCTTAGATTTACTCCTTATCTTGGCTATTGTGCACTGCTGCAATAAAAATGGGAATGCAGATATCTCTTTGACATAGTAATTTTACAAAAGCTATGTTAGGTAATGCATATATTAATTAGTTGTATTTAACCATCCCATAATGTTCGCATACTTCAAAATGTCATTTTGTACATAAGTACATACAATTTTATCTGTCGATTTTAAATAACTAGTTAACTAAATAAATTTGAAAATATTGAGTATTTATTAGATATATAAATAAGAATGTTTGTTAGCCAATCAGTTGGATATATATATATATATATATATACTTTTTAGTTAAAGAGATATAAATTTGGATTACTGAATATAGATGGTGTATTGGTCAGGGTTTTCCAGAGGGACAGAACTAATAGGATATATGTTTATATATAAAAGGGAGTTTATTAGGGAGAGTCGACTCACATGGTCAAGTCCCGTAATAGGCCATCTGCAAGCTGAGGTGCAGGGAAGCCAGTGGTGACTCAGTCTAAGTCCCAAAGCCTCAAAAAGATATAAACCAATGGTTCCTAAATTGTAATCTCACTTGTGTAAAATTGTGAGTCACCATGTAAAAAAGTTTGACACTCCTTGCTGCAGAAAGAAGACACATGGACATGTCTTGAAGGATATAAGGTTGCTAAGAGACAGAGGGCCAGCAAGTGTGCACTTTTAGTCACTCCATAAAAATAACCATCTTGTATCTCCATTAAGTTGCCCTGACTAACACCACAAGAAGAACGAAGCCAACTCTGATGGGGTTTCCTCTGTTCCTCACCCACGGAATCATTAATAGTAAAATTTAAGCTACTAACTTCTAAGTGGTTTGGTAACTAAAAGGAGATAACTGATCTAGTAATGGTTGATTCTGAATCACATTAAAATAAAAACTGGAATATGAGGAGCTTTGAAGATATTCTTCATAAAAAGTAAAAGAGTATACAAAATCACCCTACACTGTATATATCTTTAAACATAACCTGAAAATTTGGGAAGATAGAAAGGAGGAGAAATTACAATAAAAGTAAAAGTGGGGATGCCAAATTATTTGAAATTTGTTGTAAAGTATAATAAGGCATAATTAGTACACTCTCTACATAGCTTGAGAAAAGAAAAAAATTGAAATTTTCAATATTTTAAGGTGTTTTGTTTCTCAGATAAACTCATTTTATTATGATCAAATACAAAATTGCTCTGTTTATGTAAATAGAAAAGGTATTGAAGATGATTACCTGTATAAGTAATATTAAAAAAGACATAAAAATTTCAGAATACAAACAGCACTTTCTAAAAATAACTAAAGCATATTTTATTAAACTGAGTTTGTCAAATGTCACCCTAGAAGTTAATTTCTGAGATTTCTCTTATTATTACTTTCCTTCATACAAGATGGCTTTTCTCCAAAACAACATTGTTTTCCTACACAGCATGTTGGACTGATATCCAGCCCTTGCTTCCTGAAAGTATATTATTTCCTACAATTGTACTACTCTTAATTCTGCATTTTTCATGTTATTAATTTATACATCTTATAAAACACCAAGATTAAATATAATCATGACTTAGACTTTTGTTATTTTCGTACAGAATCTCAGTATGCTAATTCAAGAAACCTTTAAAAAATAATGTGGAAACTTATATTGAAGTGATCATCTAACCATGGGGAAGAAATCAATGAGAAATGAAGAAAACATGTTTTATTTTTCCCCCAGACTCAATGTTCCCAACATCTTGTGACAACTGGATTTTTATTTTGAACAAATAATTCATAGTCTTCATACAGCAAACAACTCAACTGAATAAGAATGAAAGTTAACTTTAGTACAATTTTTTAAAATCAATCTGATTCTTCTGGCAGAGAAGGCACAACTGACTCACTTCAATGAGGTGCATTAAACTAGGCCACCATTTAATAAATTGCCATTTTCATTAAGGAAATGTCAACAAAATGATGTCAGGATTTGTGGATATGTGGTGTCTGCAAGGAGAACAAAATTAGTAGGTTTTTTTTTTTTTTTTTTTTTTATTTTTTATTTTTTATTTTTTTATTTTTATTTTTATTTTTTTTTTTATCATCTATAAATGGGCTGAGAGCTAGGGAAATGTGGGACATTTGGGAGTACAGGAAAAAGCTGAGGTGCTCTGTCCCCTTTGTCACATCTTTTATTTTCCAGAACAAGGATATTTCACGTAGAATGCCTAATATAATTCATGAATATACTTTACATCTGCACTTTCCTGTGGGGCAGTAAGTGCTTATTTCTCAGATGGCTGCACCTTTCTAGAGTTGAAGCCAAAGGCAAACAGCTCCTAATAATCCACAGATCTTTTCTTTAATGGACAATTTTGCTCTTGTCATGGCAGAGGATTTCTTGAAATGAAAACTTCAAGTTGTAGTACCACTGACCATGACTATTATATATGTGTTTAAGAGGTCAGTGAAATATGTCTCTCTATTATAAACATTTGGCATCAGATGCTACAAAAGAATATTGTGGAGTGGGTTGCTTAGAGTTGACAACAGGGCCTACAACTCACATCCTAGCAATCATTTGACTCCTAAGTATATTCTCTCAAATGAAACAACCTGCCAGACATGCATTTTAGATGACACATTTATGATGTTAAAGTTATTTGCTCATCAAATGAGCTCAGTTTTGTAATTTATAACAATACAAATTGGACATTTGCCTTTTGTGAATAGCTCATTTACTGCTAGAAAAGGAGAGAGAAAGAGAGAGAAAGAGAACAAATTTCATAATTGTGTAGCACCTGCTCTGTCCTAGGGGCTATGATAAATTTATAATCAGTTAAAGTCATTTTTCTTAATCCCAAAAAGGAATTTTTGGGTAGAAGTAATTCCCCTATTCCCTTTCAGATGTAAAAACCAATGATAGTGAATGACAGGTCATCTAAATTAAAAAATCCACGTCATCTTCAATACCATGATGCCTATTTACTTTCTTGCAGTATGTTCTCAGCCCTCCAGCACTGTTTGGTTTTCCCAAAAAGATCACAATGACCCTGAAGTTTAGAACATATCTCACGGCATTATCTTTTAGGGCAGTCTTGACCCTGATTTCTTACACTGAGCTTTCTCTATTGATTTCTACGGAGGTCATTATGTCCTGAGAGCATATTGTGATGTTTAACTTCAACCACTTTGTAATACTATCTATTGACTAGCCTTCAGTTCCTTTTCACTGAGACTGCTATTTACTTTTCCTCTGTCATATTCAGGTCTACTCTTACAATTGATTCTTCAAATTGATATCACATATTATCTCAACAGAGTCATTGACATACTACATGTAATTTCCTTGAAATTTTCACCTGACTTGTACCATCCTGGTAATTGTTACCCTGAGATACTTAAATTGAAGTGATGTTTGAAAATTATCCTCTATTTGAGCTATGATTATTCTTCATTGACTTTCTATGATTCCAAAAGTCTAGAGATTTGCTGTCCAGGGCATGAACCTCTAGCTATCTAATCCATGAACTATTAAGGCCACTGAGTAATAGTACAATAGAGAACAACATAATTCAATCAATAGTTTTACAAAGAAAATTAAGAATGTAGCCTAGAAAATGGTTAAGAAAGAGAAAGAAATGGAATCTGAACTGTCAAAATAAAATTACAGTAGTCTAGTTAAGATATGGGCATTAACACACATATTGAAAGATGTCCTTTTTTAACGTCAACCTAAATAAATAAAGATGCCCACTTGAGAAGAAAGCACTGTTACCAAGACATCTGATTCAGATTTTAGCCAATGTAAAGCTATGACAAATGGGTTGTTGGGGATAGTAGGTAGAGAAAGGAGAATTTAAAGGTTAATGAAATTTGTCTCCAACACAGGAACTTCCTTCAGGGTGTTCTACATTCAGCTTGACTACATTTTCTTCATCCTTTTTTCTGTTGTGTTGCAATCTGAGAAATCTGGATACTCATATTATTCTTGTATTCCTCACCTTGAAATGTTTTATCCAAGTTTCATTGCATGTGTTATGCTGAATGTGGCATTATATCAGCATATAATATTTGACTATATTTGTGGTTGTCCTTATTATTGCCATCAGTAACCTTGCTCAGTGAAGATTTAGAAAACACTCAGCATCCTTCCTGTGTGATCTTGTAAAAGAAGGCAAAATTAGTCTTGAATAATTGGAAACTTTCTGTCAGATTATCTAATGTCAATTTGTCTTCTGGCACTGCTTTTTCTAGGTCTTCTTCCTCATTTTCTGGCACTGGTTTGGAAGCACTCATCTCCATCAAGTCACTATTGGTTAATTTCTCAGATGTGGTGTCTATTAGCTCTCGAATTTCTCCAAGACCCATAACTTGAAACCCTTCATCCCCTACTATTGTGGCCATATACACAATTTCTGTCTGATTCCCTTGATTGTCTCTGTGATAGCTCCTGTGAAATCATGCACAATATATGAACCCAGTTTTCTCCATCAAAAATTTACTGTTTCAGGCTTCATAGTTTTCATTTCCTTTTAAACGATGGCATCTTCAATTGTGTAATCCTTTCATATTTTCATGCTATTTTCCTCTATTAGGGTTCTCTTCCATAGCATTGATAATTCCTTCCATGGAGTACTGTGCATAATGAGCCTTACGTGTCTTCATGACTCCCTGATCTAGTCGCTTAATTAGAGACATTTATTTGGAAGCAAGTAGACCATTTTGACACCTTCACTGTTGAACTTGCAGGATTCTGGGTGGCTGAGTGCATTGCCTAATATCAAAATAACTTTTAAAGACTGTGGTTTATGAATAATCTATTTTACCTATGTATATAACAACCAGTAGGACATCCTACTTATTCTTGTTTTCAGGCACATGGGATTCTTATTATGACCCTAAAGTCACTAAAAATAACTTTCTATTTTACAATTTGTAATTCATTTGTAGAATGCTAATAAAATCTATTGGGTTTTCCACTGTTGCCAGGTTTATTCAAAAGAGTTATCAAATTATAATTAAGTGAATAGAAATCTGCTTGGCCTATGTAAATATTATAATTGTTCATAAATATGTAATGCTATTAATTCATGTGCAGTCCTTGACAATTTTGAAATAAGTATTGCTGTCTCTGATGATCATATTATACATAAAATATTTAATGTCCCAAGAATGAAGTTTGAAAAGAAACTCAAAGTTTATTTAAATAGAACTTTCAGTACATGTAAATACTAGAAAAATACTGGAAATTATGAGGTGTCATGTCAATGAAAATTGCCAACTGCTTTGATGAGTTACTCATAATAGCATTGTCTTGTTTACCACCATGTTTGTGAGCAGTGTTTGCCATAGCTGCTTTTCTGTGAAATGACTGCAATCCTTTCCATTAGAAATACCCATATAACATAGCAATTTGCACTCAATTCTCTATCAATGCCATGTCTTTCATTAATATGTAAAACTTCTCTTCACAAAGAGAGTTGATTTGTTCTAATTAAGAAACACAGAATACACATTTTTCATCTTTGAATTAAAAGACTACATAAAATAAGGCCTCATATTCATCTTCTAATCTTTATTTTTATTAAATTTAGGCTAAAATGTTACAATTTTTTCTTTTGTCTTTTACTTTCTATATTTTCCAAGAGGCTTTTTTTTTTTAAATAAATTAACTCCAGGAAAAAATTTTAAAATAGAGTGCTCTATTTGTTGTTCGTTCTCTTTGTTTAGATCATAAAAGCTAGCTACATATTTTCTTCCACAGTGGATCACTGAGGATTTCATTATAAAATTTAACAATTCTAAATACTGTTAAAGCCATTTTCCTTTCAGTAAACATGTTCATTCTTGCTCCTTCATCTATTTTTACCCAAACTTCCAATTACCACAACAAAGTAATGAAATGCTTTCAAATATCAAATGTATCCTTCTTAAAATTTGGCTATGACTATAAAGTGAAGAAGGGGTGAACAAATGACTATGATAAAAGCACTAATATATTAGAGGTAAAAGGTACTTTGTTGGGGATTAAAGATTAATTTTTCTGTAGGAAACATATTTTGGCATTTCAGATTAAGCAAATCGATCTAGGAATCTTCTGGCATTCAGTACTGTACCTATAAATTATTCATTCACTTGCAGATTTCATTTATGTCAAATCTTGTTAGAACAGTTAATTTTACATGAAAGTTATTCTCAGAGGAAGCTCTTAACAATTGGACATTAGCATTTTTGAGTAAGTCAGCATTTTCTAGGTAACAAGACTTCTGTCTTATTCTGAGTAATAGCATTTGCATAATTTAATCATTGCACAATTTAGCATAGATCTAAAAATGTCATTTCCTTAGATTATACATTAAAATTATATGCATAGTAGGATAGTCACTTGAGTAAAGAACAGGACATTATCAAACACATCTCTGTTATATTAGGGAATTAACAAAAATAAGATGTATCCTTAAGCCACAACTTTGTAATAAAAAATGTTAGATTAGCCTTAGAAAGTGAAAATTCCGTCTTCTAAACATACAGGTAAATGCCATGAACTGTTAAACATATATATTCGTCTGCCTATATTGACATTTTAATAGATAATTATATCTGATTAGTAAAACATTTACCATATAAAATTACTTTGACATTAAATTTAGATATGTGACCACTGGAAATATGAATATTCTCTTATTTCAAGAATAGTTTATACTTAGCACTTAATACAGTCATGTATCTAACAATTTCCTTTGGTTGCTTATAAAAGAGATGATGAGGTTTCTGGCTGAGTGAATACTCAGGATGGTTAGCAAATGGCACTCTGAGTCTGGCTTCTATCTTCTCCATTCCTAACTACAAATATCTGCCTCTCCTTAAATGCTTATTCAATACGAGATAAGAATTTAGTCTTGACCATGGTGGCCTCTACATTTCCCTCAGCTTGCCTAAACTTCAGACAGTCTTCCTCCTTCCTCTAGACACCTGATATCTCTCTAACCAAGGCCCTTACAGAATCAAGAAAATCTAACTACAGAAGTTTCTTCCCTCCCTTTTGGTAGAGCATTTATTTTAGAAAACTTGTAATTGAACAGTCTTTCTCTGTCACCTTAAGACATAAACCTATCTGAAAGCTTCTTATCAGTTTTACAACCCAGTGCTGCTTTCACAAGTGCCTAGGAGCCATTCCTTTGAGGTGTACACATCTATAAAGAGAGCAGGAGCATGTCTATCTTCCAGTCTTTGTGGAAGGATAGGAGGCTAACTTAGATGGGCACCTTAACTCAAAGTTGTAAAATGACCTTCACTTATGGAGACATAAGGAAGTTTAATTTTCCTTTGGGTAAAGCCAATTAGCAAAAAGATGACCTACCACGTCCCACCCTAGCTCTTCAACACTCTGCCCTTTGTTTCAGTGAAATTCAGTTCAAACTGTGTTCCTGTCTCTCTCCTTTATTGCAATAGTTTTAAAGTATTGTGTACATTTTTAACATTGGTGCAATTTCTGCTTTGACAGTCACAAATAACTGTCTTTGATCCCCTGGGAAGCACACATAATGGAAATACCTGATTATGTTGAATCATTCTTGTTACTGAACGTTGGAGAATACAGTGACTAGAGAAAAAATGAAGTTTATCAAAGGTTTCAGCAAAAGACTGGAGGACTTTTCACTCTAGACAGGTGGCTGACAGTAGGGAAGACTAATTTCCTTTCTCTACTGGACTGCAGACATCAATGAAGTTCCAGTATAAAGACCTAAGGCCTGATGTAGAAGTGAATACATGAATAATTAAACAAACAAAAGCTTTCTTGCAGGGCCTTGAAAACAATAGAGAAATATAATACAAGAAAATGGTGTACAAAATCTATAAAGTAGAGCTGTTATAAGAAGGCAGCTGACTGCATAATTTCTCAAGAGAAAAACAAAATAAATTGATGTTACTTTTAAGGATACAGCATTTAATGCTTTAATGCAATTAATAATCTGAAATAGTGGAATAGAATACTAACTGAAAGAATTTTACAGAAATAAAAAGAAAATATAGAAAAAGAAGAAAAATGTGAAGGAAAAGTCTTAGAAATGTAATATGAAAATATGGGAAACATAACAAATGAGTAAGTGATGTAAATAAAAATAATATATAAAAAATGAATTAATAGAAAAAATATTTTTATCTAAAAAGGATTCATTTCTATGTTTGAAAGCTTCATGGAGTTTCTGAAAGCAACAATAATTCCAAGGATAAAGAGAAAACATCACATTTCCTAAATAAAAGAATTAGGTAAAAAAAAGAAAAAAGATACTAGTTGATCACCACCTAATATATTGAAACGCTTGAAGCTTGAAGAATTGGAATATTATCTACATTCTGTTGTGACAGAAATTTGAGAGGAGAAACATAATAATACTATACCTGAAAAGATATATTTTCATTGTTAGTGTGGAAAATAGATATTTCTGATTAGGCAAGAATTTGGAGAGTAAATCCTAGGTTTGCCAAAGGAAGTGTACACAAAACAGTGACTGTCAACAAGAGGATAAAGGAATTGAACTGAAAATCCTTCAAAGTGAAAAAGATAAAAAGGGGAAAAAATAGGGGTAAATTGTAAAACTTTTTGTATTTTTATATTACCGAAAGAAATATGAAACGTCACATTCTTTTCATATGACAATATGGTACTCAGTAATTAAGTCTGAGTTTTTTTCTCTTAATATCAAGAACAAGGTTAGGATATCTTTTGTCACCATTGAAAGACTATGGTTTTTGTTTGAACCAGAGCTTGCTTTATTCACAGAAAGAAGATGTTGGTGTTCCCAAGAATACATACAACCAAAGAACACTATGGCAAGCTTTCTTACTCATGTTACTGACATAGATAATCAGAAACAAAGAGAAATACAAGGGAACCTATAATTTCTGATCATTTCTGCCTTACTCAACAGTAAGCCAAAGCCAGAGAGAACTGGTAGAATACATATATATCAAGAAGAAAAAAGAGTTGAGTTAGTTGGGTCAGTATTTCTGCTTTTCTGGTATAAAATATACACAGATACATGTATGAGTTATTCAATATAAATTTATTCTAGAATAATTTCAATGATTTGACATATGAAATATATGCTCCTATGTTTGCATTTGAAATTAGTGTTGCACAAAACAGATAAAGAGTAATACTTTAACAATTTAGCATTTTAATTGTTCCTTACTTAGAACAACATTAAATAGCAAACATAAATGACAATGGCAAATTGAAAGAAAAAATACAGTAGAAGGAATAAAGCTTTATATATTGGTACAGTTGGTTTCTGTACCATACCTTGGTTTCTGCTTTTTGAACATGGATCACCTAACAGATTATGTAGCTGGCTTTGACCACATACAGACTCAAGGGAAACCAAATCCGCATCTGAAATACAGATTGTAACTCCATTATGTTTAACAGAATGCTGTTTGTGTATCTATATGTTTGTGTTTAATTTCCTGTCCTATGGAAAATATTCATACATGACTTTAACTTTCCTAAAGTGAACTAAAATATGAGGGCTTTCTTCTCACATTTCAACCTCCCAGTAAATTAGATTGTTCTGAACAGTATATATTTAGAATTCCCAGTGATAGTAAGTATAATTCCTATAATGGATTACACACAAAAAAATCCCACTATAATAGCTGGTATGTTATCATTCCCATTATTATGTTTTGTTATATAGTACAGTGAACTTAAATATTGGGAGATTATGTGGATACCTTTAATTTAATCACCAGCACACCTGACTAATTTTTGTACTGTTTTGTAGAGATGGAATTTTGCCATGTTGCCCAGGCTGGTCTCCAACTCCTGGGCTCAAGTGATCTGCTTGCCTCAGCCTCCCTATATGTTGGGATTACAGGTGAGCCAATGCACCCAACCATGGATACTATTAATAACACAGAGTTTTCTCTAGCTGGTAACAGTAGAAGAAATCAGAAAATTCAAAAGGAGAAAAAGGGTAGATGCAGTAATTCTAATTTAGAAGAAGAACAGGGGAGAAAAAATTGAGAGACTTCTGGAAGCTGAGAGCAGCCATTTGCTGATGAGGAGCCAAGAAATGAGGATTTTCAATCCACAAAAGCAGATAATTGGATTCTTTCAGTAAAATGAACGAGAGCTTAGAATCAGGTTTTTTGTTAGAGCCTGCAGATGAGAATTGAGCCCGAGTAGAACCTTGAATACGGCCTTGAGAGACCCTATACAGAAAATAACCAAATCTCTGATCTATGGAAAAATGATAACTAATAAATGCATTAAAAATAATAGTTGTGTTTTTATGTCAATAGGTTTGTGGAAACTTGTTACACAACAAAGAAAACTAACACACTAATAATCATTTTTACATACAGAAAAAGCAGGGTTACATGGCTTAATCAAGTAGATTTGGGTGTTATTCCCAAAATATTTAAATTGAGCAAAATAATAAAGTATTTCAGATATTCTTTCAAGGTATTATTTATGCTTTCACTGTATTGGATTATTATGTTGCTCTTTTGACAGACTGTATGCATAGCCTGACTCTTACCTAGTAATTGAAATTATTTCTAAATTTTCATGTGTCTTAGTCCAGTTTGTGCTGCTGTAATAGAATAGCATAGGCTGGGTAATTTATAATGAGCCCAGATGAATTTAGCTTACAATTCTGAAGGCTGGGAAGCCCAAGACTGGGGCTGCATCTGTCCAGGGATTTCTTGATATGTCATCCCCTGGCAGAAGGTGGAAGTTGGAAGGGCAAGACAGGGCAACAGAGAGAAACCAAACAGGGGCCAAATTTGGTCTTTTATAAGGAAATTACTTACATGATAATGCCTCTACTTTTGTGGTAATGACATTAACCATGATGTTAATGTCATGAGGATGGAGACCTCATGGCCCAACCACCTCCTAAAGGTTTCATCTCTTTTTACTGTTGCAGTGTCAATTAAATCTCGACATGAGTTTGGGAAGGGAAAAACAATTCAAATTACAGTATAGCATCATGTGTTAGACTTTTAACAATTTTAAAATAATTAGATGGCTATACTATTGCAGAATTTTTTTGTTAATCTAAGAAAAATTTCTATAAGAAGATAGATACATTGTTGGTAATGTTATTGCACAACCTACTAATACAGCATGAGCCTTGTCTAGAAAAATAGAATAAAGCTGCTCATTTAAAACAATATATAAAAGGAATGATAAAAGAGATTATAAAAGGGTAAAGCTTCTTTTCCTTATTCAATTTATTTTAACTCTTCAACAGAATAGTCACTAACACTGTCTAATGAGACTTAACTAAAGGTAAAGCTGAACATATATTTTATAATGATACAAGGTTTTAACTGAAAGGCAAAGGAAAACCTGCTCTATTATTGAAAGGTCCACTATCCCAGGAAATATTTATTTAGTAGCTCTTCTAAATTTACGCTTCATTGCTTAAACACTCATTGTAAAGCTGTGATTTTATATATTAATATATGCTCTGATAACTGCTATTTATATGTTTAATAGTGTTTAATATCCTGTGGTTTCCATAAATGTAGACAAAATGAGTGGACAAAAATGTACAATGAAACAAGTGTTAAAATATGTAGATACAATGAAAGACTCTATATGCACAAGAGCTAGACTTTTGAAGACAGAAAAATAAAAATACTACTTCTTATAGAAAATATTTGATTTAAAAATAAACAATACAAATAACACACTTATGCCAACTTTTTAACTTTGTCAATCTCAGCAATATGGCTGAATTATCAATATCAAATGTCATTTTGTTTTGCAGAAAAGTATAGATGAAGACAGCCCCTTTGAAATAAATAAGTTTCTTTTGCTTCTTTGGTAATATGTGTTGATTATATATTCTGTCTATCTTTCACTGCTGTGTGGAATGTTTGATTGTCTGACAAGTACAACATCTTTGTGTCCAAAATGTAATTTTTGAATAAAGCTGACAAAAACTGTGCTTCTCCACAGCTGACAAGAACAAAGGAGACAGAACATTAAGTGTAGACTCTTTCCCAAGTGGATTTCAATAAAATTTAATTTAATCATTCCCTGTAGGTTTGCTCATTTATCTTGATGATCAGTATATTTGACACTTGTATTCTGGAATATCTTTTATGGTTCACTATATGTTAAAGTTTCACTCCAATTGGTAGGTAATCTATTTTGCCAAGGCAATGGATTATAAATAAAACAAATTGTGCCATATATATGTGTGTGTATATATATATATATATATATATACACACACATATATA
>NW_016107384.1:7535158-7549595 GCF_001604975.1 Cebus imitator
ACACACACACACACACACACACATATATATACACATATATACTTTGAAATAGTCCTAGTCTGATGTCAGGACAAAGCAAAATGATTACATTCCTAAAGCCAGAAAATATTTATTTTAGATACTTCCAATCACTATTTGTTAAGATAGTTTTTAGGTATTTAGCTATAGACATTTAAATAAATTCTAGGGACCAACATTAATGAGAAGAAACAAAAAATAAGTAAATAAAAGAAGAAGAAATTGATTTTTTGTAGAGCATAGACACATTTTTTTGTCCATAGGGAACTAACAGACAACTTCCAGTGATACCAATTCAAGAAAAAACAAATAGTAGCAGTAAGTAAGAATGTCATCTGTCAACCCTGAAATTGATTTTGGTTAAAATAATGACAACAACAACACAACTAAATATCAAATAGCATCAAAAATGATATGATATATTCAATTTCATCATCAGAAGTAAAAAAACAAATATCTTTCTTACCTGATCAATTTATTGATGAGAGAGCAGAGAAAGTTAAAAAATTATTGCTATACGTTTTCATTAAGGTTTTAGATAAGACATAAATGCACGAACAATTGTTAAATATCTAGCATCAAAAGAAGAAAACAGAGAACAGGCGTATAACATTTTATTTTCATAATTTCTTATTTTAAAAGATTTCAGTTACCTTTATAGTATTAAATAAGAATATATTAAATGCCATTGAATGGTGCATTTTTAAGGGTTAATGTAATGGTTAATATTAGGTGACAACTTGATTGGATTGGAGGATGCCTAGATAGCTGGTAAAGTATTGTTTCTGGTTGTGTTTGTAAGGGTGTTGTCAGAAGAGATTGACATTTGAGTTAGTGGACAGGGAGAGGAAATCCCACCCTCAATGTGGGTGAGCACCCTCTGATCTGCTGCCAGCATGGCTAGAACAAGGCAGGCAGAAGGAGATGGGATAAGCTGGCTTGCTGAATCTTCTAGTTTCCTTCTTTCTCCAGTACTGGATGCTTCCTTCCACTCCCCACTTCAACATAAGATTCCAAGTTCTTCAGCTGTTGGGCCCTTTGACTTACTCCAGTGGTTTGCCAGGGGCTTTTGGGCATTCAGTCACAGACTGAACCTCCCTGTTTTTGAGGCTTTTGGGCTCTAACTGAGCCACTACTGACTTTTTTCTTCCCCTGCTTGCAGATTGCCTATCCTGGTACTCCACCTTGTGATCCTGTGAGCCAATTCTCTCTAATAAACTCTCTTTTACATATGTATATATCACATTAGTTCCTTCCCTTGGGAGAACCCTAACACAGTTAGGTGAATTTTATGTTATTTGTCTTTTGACACCACGCCAGAAAGTTAATTCACATACTTTGAATGAAAACACATTTTCCCCCCAAGTTCAATAAGAAACAGCTTGTAAAATTATAAATATAGGGCTATCTCAGGATCTAGAGCTGCACTAAGACATTTCTACCACTAGCCACATGTAGATATTGATCACTTAATTTGTGGTTACTGCCACTAAGCAAGTGAATTTTGAATTTTAACACATTTTATTTCAATTAAATTAAAATTTATAACATAAAGTAGTATAAAATTTTTTTATTAAACTATATACTATTGTTCTGATAAGATCTCATTTTACGTTAACTCTTGCATTATGTGATATTGCTATACTGTGGTGTACTTGTCAGATGCATACTTTATCTACAGTAATATACAGAAAAGGGATGTTTAACTATTTTGTATCTATTGATTGATTTAATTTGCATAATATTTATTATATGCGTGTGTAAAATTGACATGTGATGATTTAAATATTTTATTCAGATGGCATGAATTACAGTGATACCTATGAAAATCATTAATAATTAAATTGAAATAAGCATAATTAATTACACTGTAACAAATATTTTTATACTTAATTAAAATTTATGTGTGAACATATTTCATAAATTAAAATAAAGGCATACTGGTAAGGTTTAATTGAGCATACAGAAGCTAGCATAAAGATCAGAACATGCAAGTAAAATAAAAACTGAAAAAAGATATGTCAAAAACTTTATTTGAAAGGCTATAGCAATGTGCTGTGACATAACCCAACACAAAGGCTGTTGTGTAAAATGTTTTTGAGATAATTAACTATACAACATTAGGAAATATTTAGCAAATATATAATGCATTTGATAAGAAATTTCCTTCCAAAATTCAAACAAGAATTGATAAAATTAGGGAGCTAAAATTGGAAATAAATGGTCAATTAAAATGTTTGAATAATTTTAATAGAATCTAAAATTCTAAATTAGATTAGCTATAAAATGACTTGGATTCCTGGAGAGAAAGAAAAATGGTTTTAGATGAAGATACAGTAAAATAGGTTAACGATGAAAACTTTGTTTAAAAAAATGAGTAATAAAAACATTTTACAAAATGTAAACAATTTTAATTTGAGCATGAAACATTTGTTTGTAGAACAGAAACCTTTCTAAGCATATTCAGTATCAATTGAGACAAAATCCAAACATTACTATTTTCTATAGCTTTAGGTGAGTTTTATATTAGATGTT
The DNA here is from genome assembly GCF_001604975.1 of Cebus imitator. Classification (NCBI taxonomy): domain Eukaryota; kingdom Metazoa; phylum Chordata; class Mammalia; order Primates; family Cebidae; genus Cebus; species Cebus imitator. The sequence continues at coordinate 7,537,712 of NW_016107384.1, forward strand.
CTCCGAATAATATTTTGTGTATCATTCTTTTTTGTATTGTCTTAATTCACCATCTAAATAATCACATTCATGTCATAAACATTTTGGAATTATTTATATCTATCAATGAAGAATTTTAGTGAGATATGAGGAAGTTAGCTTTTATTTATTTATTTTTTCTAACTTTAGGTTCTGGGGTACATGTACAGTTTTGTTACACAAGGAAACTTGTATTATCAGGGTTTGTTGTACAGATTATTTTATGACCCAGGTGTTAAACCTTATACTCACTAGTTATTTTTCCTGATCCTCTCCCTCCTCCAACCCTCCACTTCCAAACAGGCTCTAGTGTTTGTTGTTACTCTCTATGCGTCTATGTGTTTGCATGATTTGGCTGCCACTTATAAGTGAGAATGTGTGGTATTTGGTTTTCTGTTCCTGTGTTAGTTTGCTAAGCATAATGGCTTCTAACTCTGTCTGTCCCTGGAAAAGACATGAACTCATTATTTTTTTATGGTTGGATGATATTCCATGGTGTATATGTACAGTACTACATTTCATTTACTAGGTCTATTATTTATGGGCATCTAGGTTGATTCCATGTCTTTGCTATTGTGAACAGTGCTGCAATGAACACAGGCAAACATGTGTCTTCATAATAATTTACATTCCTTTGGGTAAATACCCAGTAATAGGATTGCTGGGTCAAATGGTATTTCTGTGTTCAGGTCTTTGAGATATCACCACACTGTCTTCCATATAATGATGGATAGTTCCATTTAATGATGGATAGTGACATTAGGTTAAAAATCAGGGCTATGTGCAGTTTTAAAGTGAGAAAAAAATAATTTCCTTATTTGTGTGATCCATTGTATAATGTCTAATACAATATTTTTGATGTTATAAAAATTATGCAGTTTTAAAATGTGTCCCAAATTGATAAATAAATCCTATGAATTGTCACTAATTTATGGCACTCTTGATAGCAAAAGAAGACAATGACATTATTTTTTCTTATTCCTTTGTCAAAGCTCATTGGTTGATTTTGGAAGAGTTTTAAAAAGATTAACTATTGTTACAGCTAATTTAAAACTTTCTTTTATTAAATTTTTAGAGATAGACATGAGTTGCACAACATTATGAATGTAAGTAATGCCAGTGAACTGTACACTTAAAATGCTAAATTTTATGTTACATGTATTTTACCATGATAAAAAAATTTTGGATACTCAAAATTATCAAATAGCCAATAATCAAAGATTGATATTTATCATAAAATAATTTAATATTTAATAGTATTTGATATATTATCAATAGCAATAAAATATGGCAGTGTGATTTATGTTTTCCATTGAGGTATTGCTGCATAGGAATAAAATAGATTTAAAATTCTAAGCAAAGGAAAATTTATTTGTTCAGCCAGGTACACCAAAACCTTTATAATAAAAATTGGTAATAAGAAATAAATATGCCAAGATATGGAAGGAAATTTGTAGATGCTTGAAAGATATTATTAATATGAGTGATTATAAAGAGGGTTGCAGTTATTTCTGGCAGATAACAGTATGCTATTGATATGCTGATTTTATGGAGGGTTGAAGCCTGCAGGGAAGCACTCTGTCTGTACTCCAAGGATTTACATAACACTGTTGTTCTAAGGCCATATCTTTCTCATAACACCATGAACTGTCTTTGCGTTTGATACTTTCTGGTTGTTGATAAATTTTGTTTTGGCCTCTTCTAAATGCCAATATAAAATCATTTTTATTTATTGAAATTCTAGATATATAGTACAATTCCAAGTTATTTTGCTTTTTCTAAGTACTTTTCATTATTTATTTACTTGTTATTTAGATTCAGAGGGTATATGTGTAGGTATGTTATATGGGTATAGTACTTGATGCTGAGGTTTGGGCTTCAATTGAACTCATCACGACAATAATGAAGATTATGATGGCAGTGGCTGCAGCAAGGAGGTACGACTGGGGCTGCACGCCCCATGGTGCTAGTAGGAGCCCCATCCTCCTTGGAGGTCTATAGCCACTCAAACTGCGGCTGTGGGTCTGAGCCTCCTTATGCTTTTAGGGGAGTCAGAACAGGCAGTATCTGCCCTCTGCCTGCAGCTGCAGCCCAGCTGCAGTCACCGTGGTGGCTGCAGACTTGGGTCTCCCACTCTACAAAGCAGGCAGGAGCCAGGGACAAGCAAGAGCCCTACTTCTTCTGAGTTGGTGGGGTAGGAGCTCCTGGGTGCAGCTATGGCTGCCCTCCCAGGTGCAGAACCTGGGTGTCTCTGCAGCCTTCACCCTTGGGTGCCCCAGGAAGGAACCCCTCATCCATGCAGGCTCATGGATGTCTGTTCCCACTGCCAGGCCTCTGTCTGCTCCGGTGCCCACTTCGATCTGAGTGTGGTTGGTGCCAAGGCATAGGCCATGAATGGCAGCAGGAGGTGAACAGAGTCCTGGACAAAAGGTGGAAGGGTTCCCAATAATGCCTCACTCTCAGGTTTCACTTTTACCATTGATTATTTAGCTCCTCAAGGAAATAACAGAGGACACAAACAGATGGAGGAAGATTCCATGCTTACAGTTAGGAAAATCAACATTATGTAAATGGCCATAATGCCCTAAGAAATTTGTAGATTCATTGCTATCCCTATCAAACTACCATTGACTTTCCGCACAGAGTTTGAAAAAATCCACCTTAAACTTCATATGGAACCAAATGAGAGCCCACATAGCCAAGGCAATCCTAAGCAAAAAGAACAAAGCTGGAGGCATTACAATAACTGACTTCAAACTACACTACAAAGCTACAGTAAACAAAAAAGCACAGTACTGGTACCAAAACAGAGATATAGACTGATGGAACGGAATAGAGGCCTCAGAAGTAATGCTACACATCTACAACCATCTGATCTTTGAAAAATCTGAAAAAAACAAGCCATAGGGGAAAGGCTTCCCTGTTTAGTAAATGGTGTTGGGAAAACTGGCCAGCCATATGCAGAAAGTTGAAACTGGATCCCTTCCTTGCACTTTATACAAAAATTAACTCCAGATGGATTAAAGATTTAAACATAAGACCTAATACCATAAAAACCCTAGAAGAAAACCTAGGCAATACCATTCAGGACATTGGCATAGGCTAGGACTTCATGACTAAAACACCAAAAGCAATGGCAACAAAAGGCAAAATAGACAAATGGGATCAAATTAAACTTAAGAGCTTCTGCACAGTAAAAGAAACTATCATTAGACTGAACCAGCAACCAACAGAATGGGAAAAAATTTTTGCAATCTACCCCTCTGGCAAAGGGCTGATAACCAGAATCTACAAAGAATATAAACAAATTTACAAGAAACAAACAACTCTATCAAAAAGTAGGTGAAGGATTTGAACAGAAACTTCTCAAAAGAGGACATTTATGCAGCCAAAAAACATATGAAAAAAAGCTCATCATCACTGGTCATTGAGAAATGCAAATCAAAACCACACTGAGATACCATCTCATGCCATTTAGAATGGCAATCATTAAAAAATCAGGGACAACAGATGCTGGAGAGGATGTGGAGAAATAGGAACGCTTTTGTACTGTGGGTGGGAGTGCAAATTAGTTCAACCATTGTGGAAGACAGTGTGATGATTTCTGAAGGATCTAGAAATAGAAATACCATTTGACCCAGCAATCCCATTACTTGGTATATACCCAAAGGATTATAAATTGTTCTATTATAGAGACACATGCACACATATGTTCATGGCGGCACTGTTTACAGTAGCAAAGACCTGGAACCAACCCAAATGCCCATGAGTGATAGACCGGATAAAGAAAGTGTGGCACATATACACCATGGAATACTGTGCAGCCATAAAACTGATGAGCTCATGTCATTTGCAGGGACATTGATGAAGCTGGAAACCATCATTCCCTGCAAGCTGACACAAGAACGGAAAACCAAACATTGCATGTGCTCACTAATAAGTGGGTGCTGAACAATGGTACACATGGACCCAGGGAGGGGAACATCACACCCTGGGGCTTGTTGGGAGTGGGGGGCTAGAGGAGGGATAGCTGGGGTTGAGGGTATTGGGGAGAGGTAACATAAGGAGAGATACCTAATGTAGATGATGTGGGGATGGAGGCAGCAAACCACCATGGCATGTGTACACCTGTGTAACAAACCTTCATGTTCTGCACATGTATCTCAGAACTTAAAGTAATAATAATTAAAAAACAATTAAGTGAGTTAAGCTTTATGATTCCACTGTAAGTCAGACCTGAGATCAAACTCCATTAATTGCTTAACATCCATAAGCCCTACTTTACCTGAAGTACCATAATGATGTTTTGGGTTCCCTAGAATCAATGTTAGCTCATAGCCAGTGTTAGCTCTAGCCCTCAAAAGGTCTTATCATTCTTTTGCCTCAGTAAACAGTTACCCTAGTAAAAGGCAGACATATTAGTCCATTCTCATGCTGCTATGAATAAATACCAGAAAATAAGTAATTTAGAAAAAAAAAAACAAAGAGGTTTAATTGACTCACAGTTCCTCATGGTTGGGGAAGCCTCAGAAACTTAGATAATCATGGCAGAAGGAGAAGCAAACATCCTTCTTCACATGAAGGTGGGAAGGAGAATTGCCAAGCAAAGTGGGGAAAAGCTCCTTATAGAACCGTCAGATCTCTTGAGAACTCACTATCATGAGAACAGCATGAGGGAACTACATCCATGATCTAATCGGCTCCCCTGAGGTCTCTTTTTCAACACATGGGGATTACATTTCGGATTACAATTAAAGATGAGATTTGGGTGGGAACAGAGAGCCAGATCACATCATTGTGAACTAATCTCCATTAATTGCTTAACTTCCATAAGCCCCTACTTTAACTGGAGGACCATAATGATGTTTTGGGTTCCCTAAACATGGACTAATGATTTAAATTTAAGACCTCGAACTGTAAAAATCCTCAAAGACAACCTAGGAAATACTCTTACTGCCATTGGCTTCAGCAAAAAAAAAAAAATTATGGACACATCCTCAAAAACAATTGCAACACAAATAGAAAAGTGGGACCAATTGCAACACAAATAGAAACGTGGGACTTAATTAAACTCAACAGCTTCTGCATAGCAAAAGTAATTATCGACAGTGCAGTGAACCTATAGAATAGAAGATATTCACAAACTGTGCATTTGACACAGGTCTAACATCTAGAAACTTTAGGGAACTGAAACACATCACAAGCAAAAAACAAACCCATTAAAACTGGGCAAAGGACATGAACAGACACTTCTCAAAAGCAGACGTAAAAAGCAGTGTCTATCCTTTCTTAAGAAATTTTTCTGTTATTTTTTATTTTTTTATTTGAAAACAAATATTTATTGAGCCAAATTGCTGGTTTAAGGCTACCTTTTGGCTGAACTATTCAAATGAAGCTTCTGAATTCTAGTCTACTGTATAAAATATATATGCTTCTCAAACAATACCTTCTCAAAGAAAGTTCAATAGAACTATGAAAATTATGTTGATAATGAAGGCAATCCCTGCTACATGTAAAGCCTATTTTTATGTCACAAACACTATCTTTCTAATATTGCTACTCAATATTAGTAGCAAAGCAAGTCGTGACTATAAGCAATGATTTGAAAGCAAGCTTAAGACAATAGTCTTCAACATTCCTGTCATCTTCCAATTAAAATAGGATAATGTATGATGACAGTTCAATGCAATTAACTTACTAAATTGAAAATATAAAACTTGCGACAAGGTGAAGCTTTTTTTGCATGTTTTATTTTAGTTTTGTCTTTTACTGTTTTCATTTAAGCAACTAAATATTTGTAGATATCAGCCAAAACAAGTGTATCTTCCATTGAATTTCATTTTTTTAGAGTTTCTAGGGTCATAAGTGGTTTCTAGTATGCAGAAAGGTGATTATAAAATTACAGAAATGTTTTAACCTATTTAAGTAAGGGTTCTTTGAAATTAAAATTAATGTAAAGCAGATTACATTAGCCATCATTTGCAAAGCCATTTACTTTGTATAATGTTATTTTTTCACATATGTGACAAACTTATTCAATAATGCTTCCATTGCTTAAAATATTTTCTGGAATATTTCTTCTGTAACTGTCTCCAAAGGTATGACTAAACCACAGAAAATTACTATATCTTCACAGCCTTTCTGGACAAAATTATTATTCCTAACAATAGTTTTACAGTTTCTAAAAAATTAAATATATGTTTAAATAATAGCAAATCCTTTCATAAAGATAATGTAGCTATTAAAATTGAAACCATTGATTAATATTCTACCCATTGATAGAAAAATATCCTCAAAAACAATTTCAAAAATAATTGTAATATGTCTCTTTCAGTTGACTTTACAAGCTGTTATGTGCTAAGAAGTATTTAAAAATTAAAATATTTAACTCCTGATTTTTTAATACTTATTTCAACCTCTTCATGGTAATTTTATCTCTGAAAATAGCTGCTTTTAATCTTTATTTAGATATTTTTATCATCTTTTTTCCAGAATAGTATATCAAATAGTATAATATATAACAATAGTCTGATATATACAAGTAATTTTACAAATGGTGTCACTATTATAAAATCGTTGAGAGAATATATGTTATTAAACAATTCTCTTTTAATAAAAAAATCACTAAGTATGCTTTTCATCTCTCAATTTTGTATCTTTTCATCTTATTTTCTAGTTGAATAAAATATACTTGATCTTTGAACAATAAGGGTTTGAACTGCAGGGGTCCACTTACGTGCACATTTTTTTCAGTAAATTTCTCCTGCCTCCCTCTTTACCTTCCTTATTTAATCTGCCTCTGGAAACTCTGAAACAATAGGACAATAGGACCCTTCCTCTTTGTCCTCAGCCTACCCAACATGAAGATGATGAGAATGAAAGTCTTACAGGTGATGCAAATGATGATCCACTTTTACTAGTGAAGAGTGAATATAATTTATCTTCCTTATGATTTTCTTAATAACATTTTATTTTCTCTAGCTCACTTTTTTGCATACAGTATATAATACATATAATATAAATATGTAAATATGCATTAATTGACTTTTGTGTTATCAATAAGGCTTCTGGTTAACAGTTAGCTATTAGTAGTTAAAATTTGGAGGAGTCATACATTATATGTGGAGTTTTGACTACCCGGTGAGGGGAGTTGGTGCTCCTCACCTCTGCATTATTCAAGGGTCTATCTATGCACTATGCAACCCTAATTCAATAACACTTTCTGGCAGAATCTTGTCCTAAAAATAACTCTGGCTTATTTAATAATCAATTATGTATGATAAATATTTAAAATCATGCCAAAGACATGTTCTGACTTCCTAAGAGAATTTAAGTTCTGGAGTCAGACTACCTGCATTTCAGCCTAATTCTAAGTTTTGTTACCTTAGAAACATTTTACCACTCTCCTTCAGTAACCATCTGGATCATGGTGATAGTAATAATGATACATAACTTATGATGTTGGTCTGGGAATTAAATTAAAAATTTCATCTAACTACTTAGCACTTCATCTGTCATTTAGAAATTTTATAGCTTTTCGTCATGATTTTCTGCCCAGGACCATATGTTCAGGTGATGCAAAGTATTTTAAACTTGGTCTTATAAAAATAATTGTTAACAAAACTAAATATTAAATATCTACAACTAAATAAGTATTTGCAAAAGCAAATAAATTACTTTAAATTATCTTTTTCTTAATCTTTGTTCTATAGCTTTTGTGTATTAACTTTGAAAGATGCAAAGCATCACTTTGTCTCATTGTTTCTGCCTCATGAACACTGATTTTCTGAATACAGAAAAATAATTTGATGCTGATTGCAGATTTTCTAGCAATTTATTTTTCTGTTGCATCACGTTTGTTTAATAATAAGTACATCTTATTTTCTGTTTGCAAATTTTATAGTGTAATTCTAGAAGTAACCTATATCAGACATCTCAAAATTATGTATGGCTTTTAAGCTAGACATCGAAGCCATTTCACTTTTTTTCTTATATTTATTAATTTGCTAAACCGCTAGGGTGAAATAAAGCACATAATCCTTTTTCATAGTAAATGCCAATGATTGGGTTACTAGACATTATCAAGGCTCTGACTTTCATATTTATTCTAGCAGCTATGCTCTTCTTCTCTCAAAGTAAATGCAAGATAATATTCCTTCAATTCCATGATTTTCAGTATGCTAATAACCTTTAATTTCAGCTACATTGTTGAGAGCTAAAATAAGAATAAAGGAACTCCAGGCATAGACTTATTTCCAAATGTCCCTATTGGCAAATGAGGAAGATATCTCATATAATGTGCCTTGAATATTTTTTCAAATATTTTAAGCAAAAAATAATGTATATGTCTACTAATTTACATGAATTACTCTAAAACATAAATATAAGAATAACAATGATGTCCAAGTACAATTTATTTATTTATTACAACAATTTTTATGAAGTATTATGTTCAGACTACTCTGCTAGCAAATTTCATGAAATGTGGGATACACTAATAATAGCACAATAATAACAATTTATATAAATAAAAGGCTAAACCTAGTATTAGGTTTTATTTCTCTTATTTGTTTCTTTAAAAGAAAAACTGAAAGAGAGTTAGATGATTCAGTGCTTGCCAGATAAGCCAGGTCTTGAGAAATTACTTTTCGCACTAAAATAAGATGAAAATATGTCACAATAATGGGAATCATTTCATTTCTTTTTCCATTTTGCAGATGTAACTTTGAGTAGGGTAAAATTAAAAAATGAAAATGGCTAATAAATAAATATACCACATTGGAGTTTATTTTATAAAATTTATTTTCTTTTTATATGCTTTTTATAAAAGGTTTGGATGAAGATATCACATTTTAAAAATTCTTCACTAGCCACTGGAGGTACTTAAGCATGTTAACAAGCTAATGCCAATTGCATCTTTGCCCTTATTTAGTACACATATGCTTATGTTAGAAATGTATTAATTTAGCTTGCTGCTTCCCTTATCTAATCCACCAACCCACTATGTTGAGATGCTTTTTCATTTGTATTTGGATATATAGGTTGTTGTCAGTTTTGAATTATAAACGACATTTTTTTTTGTAAATTCTACCAATACATACTACAAATGTTACTTAAGACAGTCAGCAAAGAGTTATTTTTAATCTTTTTGTCCATCCATATCACTATTATCTTTCTGCAAAATTCCTTTAATACAGTTAACAGTGTGATGATACTATTTTCCAAAAAGATTCTGGTATATTGATCATAATTGTGATTTTGTAGTATTAACTGAGATAGTAATTTTTTCATGGATTTTAAAAATATTTTAATTATCTATAGGTTAAGGATAATCATAATGCCTACCACATAAGTTATTTGGAAGACTAATAGTACATAGTCAGTAAATGTAGAGTAGCAGTGGCAGTATTACTTTTATATTTCTCTTTACTTCTCCAAATTAAACCTTAACTTAAGGCACCAGTCAAGGTAATCAAAACACAATATTTGGCTGGCTCCGTGGCTCACTCCTGTAATCCCAGCACTTTGGGAGGCCAAGGGGGGCGGATCATAAGGTCAGGAGATTGAGACCACCCTGGCCATGGTGTGAGCCACTGCACCCAGCTGAATATTGCTTTGATTACCTTATCCTATAGAGGTGTCACTAAAGCATTAACAGGAATATCATGTACCTCCAATTCACACAGATAGTAAATGATGGAGCTGTAACACATCAATTTATTACACATAAGATCAGCACTAAAGCATTTTATGCCTTTTCTGTCTGTAACTTATTTGCTTATATGCTTTGAAAGTAGGAATATGCTTTACTCATATCAATATCCTCAAAATCTGATAGTGTCTGGCACATAAACACTCAACACAGGTATTAATTTGTGCATTAAACAAATATGCAGTTTCCTATCACAAAGACTCATATCCCAGATAGCTAATGCTTAATAAGATAAATAGCCAATAAGAAAAACTATAAAAAGTCTAGCATATCATTGATACTGAGGTGGTATAAGACCTATGAGAGGAGAACAAACAGTATAAGACTCAGTGGAGGGAAGTAATAATGGTGGGAACAGTGATGTTGAGACAGAGTAGAGACACATAGGTTATGTCCTGAGAAACCATGTTCTAGAGTTTGAATTTTATTCACTTTTTTTACTGTCTGAAGGAATTTGAGTAAAAATGATATGACTCGACATATTTTTAGAAAGACTTCTCTGACTGCTGAGTGGATAATTCACTACAAAAGATAAAAGTAAGTTTATGTGGCAATGTTCACTGACTTACATATATGGTCAAAACTAGTGTGTAGTGACCAATAAAAACTTTCTTAGAAGTTTAATGTACATTGTACTACTTTTAAGAAATACCTAGCAAATATAAATGAATATCTGTAGTTTAGATTTCCTTAGATTCATACAAGGAAAAAATATTTTTTCTGACTTTAAAAAGTATACATCAGCAATTATGACTATTAACAAAAATGGATAAAACAAAAGATATTGATCAAGAGATATGTTGGTATCAATGTGGTAAGAAATATTTATGAAATAATCAATTACATTCAGTAAATATGTTGAGATATTAATAATATTAATATAAAATGATCATTTAATAGGCTGGTGATCAAATTTTGCCTTATGATTATTTTAAATTTAAATCAATATTTAACTTTTCTATCACTGCTTACTAAAACAAAATGGTAACTTTGGGGTATCTGTAGTGTCAGTTTTACAATGTTTATAAAAACATGGAAATGTTTAAATATGACATTTGTATTTCAGAAAGTTTTTTCATACTGAATGTGAATATAAATGAGATGAATAAATTTACAATATTGACTTACATTTATATGTCTAGGAAATGAGCATCACATTTTTCTTTCCTTCAGGCAAAAAGTTGATATGCCTCATGGCAGCGTTCCCTAGGCTTGCAAATGTTCTTGTGTATAAGCAGAAGTCATTTTTCTACTGTAACTTTGCAGAGCTTAATTAAACTATAGGTACACAAATATAGGCATGAATTTCATTTTCCGTCTTTTCTTGACATCTGATATATGTATATATATCACAATGGAATGAAAATACATTGTTTTATATTATTTTCATTATACTTTATATTGCATGCAGGCAACCTTAAATACTACATAGTCACCAGAAAATATGAGAATTGAACTTGTTTTTTTAATGATGAGTTTCTGAGAATACTTTGGTACAATCAAATCTTCCTTAGATAATGTCCACAAGTAATTTCTAAAAATATAGACTATCTTAAATATTTAAAATGTTCAGAGCAACTAAAACGTTCTACAAACTTTGTTTTAGAGAATATAGTTGTGTTGTGTAATAGATAGGCTATGCATTTTGAAGTCAGACAGTTGGCTTTGTAACTGTGCTTCTTCACTTAATAGTTGTGTGGAGTTCAGCAAGTAATTTAACCTCTCCTTCTCAGCACCCTTGTTTGTGGAAAACAAACATAGAAAAAAGAGAGAACGAGAGGAAGGGAGGAAGGGAGGAAGAAGGAAGGGAGGGAGGAAGAAGGAAGGAAGGAAGGGAGGGAGGAAGAAAGGGAGGAAGGGAGGAAGGAAGAGGGAGGGGAGAAATGAAGGAAGAAGGAAGGAAGGAAGGGAGGGAGGCAGGGAGGAAGGGAAGGAGGGAAGGAGGAAGGAAGGAAAAATATTTTTGCCAAAGCAGTGCCCAGGATAAATTGATGTGAGTTGCAACCTGCTGAGGGGAATGAAACCATACAGTCATGTTGAGACATTCCCATGGAAGAATATGTTTTTGTTTTTCTCTTCCTGAAGTTGATCTTATGGGAGCTCAATGAGAGATAACTATTAAATTGTGTATTGTGACTTTTTTTTTTTTTTTTT
>NW_016107384.1:7549605-7555823 GCF_001604975.1 Cebus imitator
AGACATGAGTCTTGCTCTGTCACCCAGGCTGGAGTGGGGTACAGTGGTGTGATCTGGGCTCTCTGCAACCTCCACCTCCTGGGTCAAGTGATTCTCCTGCCTCAGTCTCCCTGAGTAGCTGGGATTACAGGCATGTGCCACCATATCCAGCTAACTTTTTGTATTTTTAGTAGAGATGGGGTTTCACCATGTTGGCCAGGCTGGTCTCGAACTCCTGACCTCAGGTGATCTGCTCACCTTGGTCTCCTAAAGTGCTGGGATTACAGGCATGAGCTACCACGCCCACCCTACTATGACTTCTAACAGGAGTTTTTTACCTGTAAGATACTTTAATCATCTGACATGAAATTTGAAGATTTAGCTATTTTCTACCAATGAAAAAAATAGCTCTAATAATGTAACATTTAATATATGTTTATGGGTAATGTGGAAAAACATTATTTATCACATTACCTGTGTTTATTTGATGTAAACATGAAGAAGTCTTATATACACTGGTTTATGAAATCAAAAGGATTTTGCCCTCAAAGTATCACATCATATCCTAAAATATCTGAGGTATCATTTCCTGATAAATGGTAAAAATTACAGAAAAATATCAGCCATTTGCTTTTATATATTCTACTGCTAACCATGATTGTGTTACCTAACTCTTATAAACTTTGTACATATAAGAAGATGCACTTATATAATACATCCCCAGTGAGGAATTCACTTTATGTCAGTTTTAATTGTTTAGATTCTGAAATAAATTAACCTGAGTTACCTAGTTTTACCATCAACATGAAAGCTCGTTCTTTGAGCTATAGGCTAGAGATTGGGTTTCTGTAAAGGAAAAAAAAAAAACTGTATAAGTGTGCATTAGTCCATTTTCATGCTGCTGTTAAAGGCATACTCGAGACTAGGCAATTTACAAAAAAAAAGAAAAAAAAGGTTTAATGGAAAACTCACAGTTCCATGTTGCTGGAGAAGCTTCACAATCATGACAGAAGGCAAGGAGGAGCAAATTACATCTGATTTGGATGGCAGCAGGCAAAGAGAGAGCTTGTACAGGATATCTCTCATTTTTAAAACCATCAGATCTCTTGAGACTCATTCACTATCACACGAACAGTGCAGGAAAGATCTGCCTCCATAATTCAATCACTTCCACTGGGCTCCTCCCACAACACCTGGGAATTATGGAGTTACAATTCAAGATGAGATTTGTGTGGAGATACAGCCAAACTATATCATGCTGCCCCGGCCCCTCCCAAATCTCATGTCCTCGCAGTTTAAAACCAGTTATGCCTTCCCAACAGTCCCCTAAAGTCTTAACTCATTTCAGCATTAACTCAAAAGTCTACAGTCCATCTCATCTGAGACAAGGCAAGTTTCATCTGCCTATAAGCCTGTAAAATCAAAAGCAAATTAGTTGCCTTGTAGATACAATGGGAGTACAGAAATTAGGTAAATACAGCTGTTCCAAATGGGAGAAATTGGCTAGAACAAAGGGGCCAGAGTCCCCATCAAAATCCAAAATCTATCAGAGCAGTCAAATCTTAAAACTCAAAAGGGATCTCCTTTGAGTTCATGTCTCTCATTGGGTCACACTGATGCCACAGATGGACTTCCATGGCCTTGGGCAGCTCCACCCCTGTGGCTTTGCAGGATATAGCCCCCCTCCTAGCTGCTCTCATGGGCTACTGTTGAGAGTCTGTGGCTTTTCTAGGCACACAGTACAAGTGTTGGTGGATTCTACCATTCTGGGTCTGGAGGATGGTGGTCCTCTTCTCACAACTCCAGTAGGTGATGCCTCAGTAGGGACACTGTATGGGGGATCCAACCACACATTTCCCTTCTGCACTGTCCTAGCAGAGGTTTTCCATGAGGGCCCCATCCACAAAGCAAACTTCTGTCTGGGCATACAGGCATTTTAATACATCCTCTGAAATCTAGGTAGAGGTTCCAAATATCAATTAATTAATTAATTAATTCTCTCTCTCTCTCTCTCTCTTTCTCTTTCTCTCTTTTTTTCTTTTCTTTTCTTTTTTTATACAGAGTCACACTCTGTTGCCAGGCTGGAGTGCAGTGACACAATCTTGGCTCACAGAAACCTCCACCTCACAGGTTCAAGTAATTTTCCTGACTCAGTCTCTTGAGTGGCTGGGACTACAGGGCCTCACCATCATGCCCAGCTAATTTTTGTATTTTTACTAGAGATGGTGTTTCACTATGTTGGACAGAATGGCCTTGATCTCTGGACCTTGTGATCCACCCACCTTGGCCTCCTGAAGTGCTGGGATTACAGGTGTGAGCCACTGCATCCAGCCTCAATTCTTGATCTCTCTGAACCCACAGGCTGAACACCACATGAAAGCTGCCAAGGCTTAGGGCTTCCCCTCCCTGAAGCAACAGCTCAAGCTGTTACCTTGGCTCCTTTTAGTCCAGCTGGAGCAGCTGAGACAAGGGGCACCAAGTGCCTATACTGCACACATCAGAGGGACCCTGAGCCCAGCCCATGAAACCATTTTGTCTTCCTGAACCACCAGGCCTTTGATGGGAGGGGCTGCCCCAAAGGTCTCTGACACCCTGAAGACATTTTTCTCATTTTCTCATTGTCTTTGTGGTTAGCTTTCAGCTCCTTGTTACTTATGCAAATTTCTGCAGCTGGCTTGGGTTTCTCCTCAGAAAATGGGATATTCTTTTCTATCACATTGTCAGGCTATAAACTTTCCAACATTTTATGTGCTATTTCCCTTTTAAAACTGAATGCTTTTAACAGCACACAGTCACTGCTTCAATGCTTTGCTGCTTAAAAATTTCTTCCTCCAGATACCCTAAATTTTCTCCCTCAAGTTCAAAGTTTCACAGATTTCTAGGGCAGAGGCAAAATGCTGCTAGTCTCTTTGCTAAAACATGACATGAGTCACCTTTTCTCTAGTTTCCAATAATTTCCTCATCTCCATCTGAGACCACCTCAGCTTGGACTTTATTGTTCATATCACTATCAGCATTTTTGTCAAAGAGATTCAACAAGTCTCTACGAAGTTCCAAACTTTCCCACATTTTCCCATTTTAATGAGCCCTCCAAACTGTTCCAACCTCTGCCTGTTACCCAGTTTCAAAGTTGCATCCACATTTTTGTTTATCTTTTCAGCAACACCCCACTCATGGTTATTACTGAGTATCTGCTGTATTAGTTCGTTTTCATGCTACTAATAAAGACATATCTGAGACTGAGCAATTTCCAAAAGAAAGTGGTTTAATGGAGAACCCACAGTTCCATGTTGCTGGCTAAGCCTCACAGTCATTGTGGAAGGCAAGGAGGTGCAAGTCACATCTTATATAAATGGCAGCAGGCAAAGAGAGAGCTTGTGCAAGGAAACTCCCATTTTCAATGAGGCTCAATTCACTATCACGAGAACAGTGCAGGAAAGGCCTGCCCCATAATTTAATTGTCTCACATTGGATTCCTCCCACATGTGGGAATTGTGAGAGTTACAATTCAAGATGAGATTTGGGTGGAGACACAGCCAAACCACATAGAGATACAATCAACTAGTGATACTACAGAGGATACTTTAGGGAAAATGCTTCTACAGTTGTTTGATACCATGATGACACACAGACAATGGAAAGACCCACAATGTCTAAAAATATTTTAGTTAGAAACCTATAACTTTAAGAGTTATTTCATGGGATTGAGTGAAACCTGAAATAGACATTTATTTGTGTTTATTTATCTGAGACTACTGTTGACTTTAAGAGGTGTTACATGGGATTGAGTGAAACTTGAAATGGAAATTCATTTTTGTTTATTTATTTGAGACTACTGTTGTAATTATTTCCAATGGTCTATTTTTGGTTGTTAAAAAAGCATCATTCTTTTTTCCATAATTCACATTATCTTTCAACATTCATTTCTCAGTGTATACTTATGCAATCTAGAATTAACATTATCTTGAAAACTCAGGAGTAAAGGGACAATAACTTCAGCTACTGGCTTTTTAAAATTTCTTTTTGATTGGTTTACTGTTGTAGCAGGTACGTCAGAATCCATTAAAAAAATAAAGCCCAGGTTTCAGGTGATCTACATCTAAAAAGTGAGGAACTAAATTTCTCAAAATACTTTTCACATTGTTGCAGCAGCCCAACAGAATCAATAAAATAGATTTCCCTGGGTGGAATATAGGAAAGGAAATTATTAAGTAATAAGCTTAAAGTGAAAAATTACTAACACAAGCAAATGTCTCTCAAGAGAACAGAAATATGATGCTTGTAATAATTGGAATTCAGAGAAGTGTTTTACAATAGACCAAGCTTAGAAAAATCATAACTATTTTTATAAAAAGACACTGTGACAAATTTTACCCTTTGAAACCACATCACCTTTGAAAAATATTAAACATATTTCTAAGTAATTGCTCTGGCTGGGTCTAAAATAATTGTGTAAAAATATAGGTGTATAACAAAAATAAATGCTACAAATATTATTTGAAGCACCTTTATGATTCATTTTATGCTGCATGGAAATACATTTATGTTTATAATTTTTACATGAGTCAATCCTCCTTTATCCCTCATATAACTAAATTAACCAAGTTTGGGAGAAAAGTTATTTCTAGATTTAACTTTTATTTCTAGATTTATTTCATTATATATGAGAAAAGCCACTACTACAGAACAAAATTTACCCTTCATATGTGGATATATATATATACCTAAGATGTTCTACCAGGATACTGGTCTCATGGTCTCAGATCTGCTCTATGGTTTTGTTAGATTTCAGTTCATGTGATGATAACTCACATTAACAAATGTGAAAAATATCTGAGGAAGAAGCACTGTATTCTTAATTTCTGTCCTCTAAACATAATGGTTGATAAGGAAGTAAAATATTATTATATAATATCTGGGAAAATAGAAGAAATAAAAATATAGTGCTGTATTCTTTTTTTTAAGGAATTGTCTTGGCAGAAGTTAATTCTCTTGTCTTTACTTATATGCATCACTTAGAACCAAACTAGGAGGTTTACGTGTGCTAAATATCATTGCACTGACACACACACACACACACACACAAACACACACAATTTGTGTGTATGCAGAAGGGGAAAGAAAACAATAAAGTTAAGCATACAAAATATAAAATTATTGGTGTGAAGACTACATAAAATATATACTGTGGAAAATGAGTCACAAGAAGATTTTGTTTAGAAATTCTTCCTTAGTGTAGTAAATCTATTTAATGGAATCATATCAATGTGTGTACTGTTAATCATAACAGCATGCTTATTTTATAAATTAGACTGGCTGATTGTCAACATATATATGAAATTTAAAAGACAATCAAATAAGCAACAAATTCAATTAGTAATTTTCTCCCACACACACAAAAAAACAAGCAGATCTTTTCTCACTGGGATTAGAGAAAGAAAATTGTCTCAAACCTCACTGGTACAGAGCATTTTTGCACGATGTAGTTCAGCCCTTTGTAGATATAATTGATATTACAAATTAAGTTCTTGAGTGATAGTCTGATAGACTTTAATGAGATTAGAAACTCCTTCTGGGAAGTTAGGGTTGTGTACTCCACTGATTGACTGGTTTAATGATCCTTAGGCAGATAGTACCACATTGTATTATTTCCTTTTATACTCCTTTCCATACTGCTCATTCTTCAAGGTTGTTTAAATTCTCTCCTACAGCAAGCTTCCAATATAATTCTGATACATGGTTAAAATATTATTTCTGATAAATTTATTCACTATCACATTCATCTCGATAAATAAGAAAGCTTATATTCATCAACAAAAACAATGCTATGCATTAGGGGTTTCAAAATAAAGAGCCACGGGAAGATCCAAGATGGCCGTTTAGGAACAGCTCAGGATCGCAGCTCCCAGTGAAAGCGCAGAGGGTGAGTGGACGCCGCGTTTTTATTGCCCACAGACTAGGAAATTCCCGGGCAGAGGTGCTCCACAGGTCGCCAGCGCGGCTGTTTCGGCCAGCGCGGCTGTGCCAGCCGGCATCCCTGCTTTGCCCCACGTGGCTGCTTTGTCGGCGCCCCAGAGCCGCGCTTCTCCGTACAAAATACACTGGTCCGGGGGCCCTTTTGGCTGGCGATTGGAGCCACGGGAAGTCGCCCGTACGCCGGCTCAAAAAAGGGGACTGAGCAGAGAACCAGGACAGTAGATTCCAGGGGAAAAAACAAAAAAAAAAAGCGCCACAAACCT
>NW_016107384.1:7561748-7592094 GCF_001604975.1 Cebus imitator
AAAATAAAATAAAATAAAAACAGAAAAAAAAAATAAAATAAAGAGCCACCACAGAAGTTTTACCTAAAATCTGTGCAGCTTATTCTGTATGAAAAACCTTATTTTAACCTTTTATGTATTTTATTAACTCATTTATCCTCAAAACAAACTTGCACATAAAAATGTTACTATTCTCACTTAAAAAATGAAAATCTAAAGTTCATTGAGATTAGGAAATGTGCAAAAGTCTTCAGAATAATGAGAAACACCTGATATTTGTTAAAATTTTGATTCATTGCAAGCAAGAAAAAAAAAATTTCCAGTGGGAATAATCAGAGCCATCATGCTTTACAAGTCCAAAAATGTCAATGGATCCAATCATTGAAGATAAATTATATGAATTTACGTTTTGCATAATCTTTGAGAAAGAAGTTTCAATGAGATAAAATATGTATAAGCACTTCAGATAAAAAATATATTTCCAATGGGTTAATGCAGAGAAATATATTAACGGCTTCAGAATATTACACATAAGTTAAAATGTTTCATGAATCTGGTATTACTAAACTGTGAACTGTGCTTCAGTATTACAAAACTAACGATTTATATATGACATATAAAGATATACACATAGTTGGGTTTCCATATAAGCTCCTTTATTAATATTTTACCCTTTTGTCCAAAAATAGCATGAACTATTGGATAGTTAGAAACCATGGAAAAGCTTATATACATAAACACATATATTTAAATATTGGTGGATCTTATGTTACATAAAACACAATAAGCACGATTGGTAAAAATGTTCTATTTCTCTAGTAAACCTCTCTAAATATATTTTAAAATTTAGTTTTGATACATAATGATTGTGCATATTTATGGGGTACATGTGATATTATGATACATGCATACAATGTGTCATTATCAAATCAATTTGCTTAGGATATTAATCCCCTAAAACATTATTATTATCTCTTGGTATTGGGAATATTTCAAATCTTCTATTTTAGCTATTATAAAGTATACAATATATTGTTGTTACCTATAATCACCCTACTGTGCTGTTAAATGCTAGAACTTATTCCTTATAACTCTATGTTTGTACCTGTTAACTAACTTTTCTTCATTACCAAAGACCACCTTTCCCAATCTCAGGTAACTGTCATTCCACTCCCTACCTCCATGATATCAACTTGTTGTTTAGCTCATACAGGAATGAGAACATGTGATATTTGTCTTTTTTTCCTGGCTTATTTCACATAACATAATAACTCTTAGTTCCAGGCATCTTGCTGCAAATGACAGAATTTTATTCTTGTTTTGTGGCTGAATAGTATTAATTGTGTATACATTTTCTTTATCCATTGATCCCTTGATAAACGCTTAGGTTGATTTCATATCTTGCTTTGATTGCCAGAGCTTGCAGGATATTGCTCAAGAAATTTTTGCCCAGACCAATGTCCTGGAGTGTTTCCTCAATGTTTTCTTACAGTGGTTTCATAGTCTGAAATCTTTCCTTTAAGTGTTTAATTCATTTTGATTTGATTTTTGTATTTGTGAGAGATAGGGGTCTAGCTCCATTCTTCTGCATATGATTATCCAATTTTCCCAGTACTATTATTAAAGAGCCTGTCTTTTCTCCAAGTTATGTTCTTGGCAACTTTGTCAAAAATGAGTTTACTCTAGGTGTATGGATTTGTCTCTGGGTTATCTATTTTGTTCCAGTGGTCTATGTGTTTGTTTTTAAGCCAGTACCATGCTCTTTTGGTTGCTATACCTCTGTAGTATAATTTGAAGTCGGTAATGTAATTCCTCTAGTTTTTTTTTTTCCTTGGGATAGGATAGCTTTGGCTATTCTGGGTCTTTTTGGGATTTCATATGTTTTAGAATTGATTTTTCTGTATCTGTGAAGAATGTCATTGGTATTTTGATAGTGATTGCATTGAATCTATAAATCATTTAGGGTAGTCTGGATATTTTCACAACATTACTGATTCTTCTTCTCCATGAAGATGAAATAACTTTAGTATTTTGGTGTCCTCTTCAATTTCTTTCATTAATGTTTTATAGTTCTCATTATACTTCACTGGTTAATTCGCAGGTGTTTAATTTTATTTGTGGCTATTGTAAATGGGATCCCTTTTAATTTCTTTTTCAGATTGTTTACATTAACATATAGAAATGTTAATAATTTTTGTATGTTGATTTTGTTTCCTGCAACTCTACTAAATTTGTTTACCAGTTCTAATAGTTTTTCAATGGAATCTTTAGGTTTTTTCAAACATAATATAGTGTCATCTTCAAACAAGGATAATTTGACTTCTCTTTTTCCATTCTTGATGCCCCCTTTTTTTTTTTCTAATTGCTCTAGATAGGACTCCCAGCATTATGTTGAATAATAGACATAAAAGTGGGCATTCTTGTGGTGTTCCACATCTTAGAGGAAAGGCTTTCAGTTTTTCTATCCAGTACGGTACCAGTTGTGGGTCTGTAGCACATGGATTTTGTTATATTGAGGTGTGTTCATTCTCTCTCCAGTTTTTGAGGGTTTTATCATGAATGAATGTTGAATTTTATCAAATGATTTTTCAGCATCAATTGAAATGATATTACGGTTTTTGGTTTTCATTTTGTTGACATGATGTATCAGATAGATTGATTTACGTATGTTAAAACACCTTTGCATGCCTTGTCAAAACCCCACTTGGTCATGATGAGTGAACTTTATAATGTATTGTTGAATTTGGTTTGTATAATTTTGTTGAGGATTTTTACATCAATATTTTCAGAGATATTGACCTGTAGGTTTTTTTTTTTTTTTTTTTTTTTTTTTTTTTTTTTTTTTTTTTTTTTTTTTTTTTTTTTTTTTTTTTTTTTTTTTTTTTGTGTCTATTTGGTTTTGGTATCAGAATAACACTGGCCTCATAGAATGAGTTTGAAAGTATTCCTATTCCCTCCTTTATTTTTCAGAGCAGTTTGAGTAGGATTCATATTAGTTCTTCTTTCAATGTCTGATAAAATTCAGCAGTGAAGTCATCAGGTCCTGGGATTTTCTTTCATGGAGACTTCTTATTAAAGCTTCAGTCTTGTTACTTGTTATTGATGTTTTCTGATTTGGGATATTTTCACGGTCAATTTTGGTTGGTTGTATGTGTCTAGGAATATATTCATTTCCTCTAGGTTTTCCAATTTACTGGCATATAGTCACTCATGGTATTCAGTAATGATCCTTTGAATTTCTGTGCTATCAATTGTAATGTCTCCTTTTTCATCTCTGATTTCAGTTATTTGGAGCTTCTCTATCAATTTTCTTTAACTTTTCTGAGTAACAAAATCTTTTTGTTTTATTAATCTTAGTATTATTTTATTTCAGTTTCATTTATTTCTGCCCTGATCTTTATTATTTATTTTCTTCTACTAATTTTGGGTTTAGTTTGCTGTTGCTTTTCTTGTTATTTAAGATACATTTTTAGGGTGTTTATTTGAAGTATTTCCTTTTTTAATATAGACACTTATACCTATAAAATTCCTTCTTAGAACTCCCTTAGTTGCCCCTGCTTATGTCTCAGTACGTTATGTGACCCCAGTCCACTGTCTCTGGGCCCAGTTCAGCATTGAGACTCACCTATTAATTGCAGTCCTTGTGGCCTAGACTGCCTTTCAAGTTTACTTAGAGCCCAATAGCACTTAAGCCTGCATTTGTACAGCTTGTGGGGAATGCAGATTTGGACTTCTGGGATTGGTTTAAGTGTTTCCTCTGTGGGGAGGCAACCATCGAGTTTGGTCTGGTTTTGTTTTCTGTTATTATAGAGAAGTGCTGAGTTCAGTGCCTCAAAATTCTGACATCTTCCTCTCTGTAATCCAGAGAAATGCTCTCAACACCACACTGCTGCTATGGGATATGGCGGAGGGATGGCATTGGCAATTCAAGACTGTTTTCTACCTTGTCAGTACCTCTTTCAGTGACATGAAGTTAAAGCCAGGTACTGTGAGTGCTCACCTGATATATGATTCTTATGAAGGTGCTTTTTTTGAATAGATAGTTGTTAAATTGTTGTCCTTGGCGGGGAGATAATTAGTGGAGATTTCTCTTCTGCCATCTTGCTCCCCCTCCTCCTTTCTCTTTTTAAAAATTTTGAAATAATTTATAGTTTTAGGTTTTACTTTTAAGTTTGTGGTGAATTTTTAGTTAATTTTGTTTATGGTGCAGTCTATAAAGTTTCATTTTGTTTTAAATGTATATACAATAGATCTAGCAGTATTTTTTTAAAGACTACCTTTTCTCCTTTCAATTGCCTTTGCAGCTTTGTTGAAAAATCAACTGAATTTGTCAGTTTTCAGTGTTTGTCCATTGTCTCCTTACTCTGTTTATTGTTTTCTTTGCTGTGCAAAATCCACTTAGTTTGATTCAATTCCATTCTCTACATTCACTTTTGTTGCCTGTCCTTTTGAAGTGTTATCTAAAAAAATCCTTTCCTACACTAATGTTCTGAAGTGTTTGTTACATAGGTATACATGTGCCATGGTGGTTTACTGCACACATCAACCCCTCATCTATATTAAGTATTTCTCCTAATGCTATTCCTCCCCTAGTCTCCCACCTCCCGACAGGCCCTGGTGTGTGATGTTCCTCTCCATGTGCCCATATGTTCTCATCGTTCAACTCCCAGTTATGAGTGAGAACATACAGTCTTTGGAAACCTACTAATTTTTATATGTTGATTTTGTCTCCTGTAACTATATTAAACTCATTTATTAGTTCTAATAGTTTTTTTTGGCAGAATATTTGTGGTTTTCTACATATAATATCATGTTGTCTGAAAACCAACAATTTGACTTTCTATTTGTTGAATCTGAATGTCTCCTATTTATTTTCTTGCCTAACTGTTCTCTAGGATGTTCAGTGCTATGTGGAATAGAAGTAGCAGATGTGGGCCTTCTTGTCTGATTCCAGATATTAGAATAAAAGCTTTCCACTTTTCCTCATTAAGTATCATCTTAGCAGTATATTTGTTATATATGGTCTTTATTTTTTGTAGTGTGCACTTTCTATGCCTAATATATTGAGACCTTTTATCATAAAAGGATGCTGAATTTTGTATAATGCTTTTTCTGCATCTATTGAAAAGATCAGTGGTATATTTCCCTCACTCTAGATTTTTAATTTGAGAACTTTTTTCCATTTTAATGTAAGTATTTAGTGCTATATATTTTATTCTAATTAGTGATTTAAAGAATGTTATGTATTTTTATAAGCTGTGTTTTTATTTTCATTTAGTGCTATGCATTTTGAAAAATTATCTTGAAAACTTTTCTCTTTTACCGATGGAGTATCTGAAATATGTTGTTTAATGTTCATATCTAAAAAATATGTTGTATTTTTATTATTTCCATTTTTAGTCTATTATGATCAAAGATCACATGGTATTGTTTTATTTATTCTGAAATCTGTGATGCATGTTTTATAATTTATGGTAAATATTGCATAGGCAAAAAATTATGTATTCTTCTGTTGTTACATGTAGTGTTGTGTAAATGTCAATTAGATCTGATCATTGCTCAGATTTTCTATATTCTTGCAGGTTCTGAGAGGACAGTATTAAAAACTACAATAGTAATTGTGAATTTGTCTATTTCTACTGTCGTAACTATCGGTTTGATTCATGTATTTTGAGGTGTTGTTCTTTGGTACGTACATATTTAGAATTGTTATGTGCTCTTGAGCTATTTATCTTTTCATCATTATGAAATGTACCTCCTTATCTCCAAAAATTGTATTTGCTCAAAAGTCTATTTTGTCAGATACTAATATAGCCACTTCATTGTTATTATTATTACTATTTTATTATTTGTTTTCTCAGGTTCTGATTCCTCTGTATCTCTTTTCTTTACTTCTTGTGGGTTATTTGAACATTTTTTAGAATTCTGTTTTGGTTTATGTATAGGAATTTTTAGTATATCTTCTACATTTTTTGTTGTGATTGCTTTGGGTACCACAGCATGCATAATTCTACTTCTATTTTTTATTTCATCCCTTTCAATTAAATATGAAAATTTCAGTCCAATTTAGGTCTCTTTACCTTTTTAATTTTCTTAAAAAATTATACTTCAAGTTCTGGCATACCTGTGCAGAACGTGCAACTTTGTTACATAGGTATAAATGTGCCATGGTGTTTTGCTGCATCCATCACCCTGTCATTGACATTAGGTGTTTCTCCTAATGCTATCCCTCCCCTATCCCCCCCCACTCCCAAAAGACCATGGTGTGTGATGTTCCCCTCCCTGTGTCCATGTGTTTTCTTTGTTCAACACCCACTTATGAGTGAGACCATGTGGTGTTTGATTTGGGCTGATATTGCGAACAGTGCCACAATAAACATACATGTGCATGTGTCTTTATAATAGAATGATTTATAATCCTTTGTGTATATATACCCAGTAATGGGATTGCTGGGTCAATAATATTCTCTTGAGAATCAGATGGTATTATAATTTTTGCTTCAATCATCAAATATGTTTCATAAATTCAGAAGGAAAATGATATTGCATGTATCCATAGTTCTGTTCTTTCTGTTGTTCCTTCTTCCTATCTGAACTTTAAGATTCCTTCTTTTAAAATGAGTAACTTCCAATAGCTGGTCTTTAAGAGAAGATCTGCTAGTAAAAAATTATTTCAATCATACTTTATCTGGTAGTATTTTTATTTCACATTTATTACTGAGGGAACATTTTGCAGAATGTAAAATTTATGACTGACAATTTCTTTCATCACTTGAAAAATATTGTGCCATCTCATTTGGCCTCCATGGTTTCACATGATAAATCTGTTGTCATTTGAAATGGTGTTCCCATATAGACGATATGTTGTTTCTCTCTGAACATTTTCAAGATTTTTCCATTGTCATTATTTTGTTCAAAGCTTAATCATCATCTATATTCAGATGGATTTCTTTGTGTATATCCTAGTAAGGGCTTTCTTAGTTTCTTGAATCTGCAAGTTTATGTCTTTTGTCAAATTTGGAACATTTTTAGACATTATTTATGAAACTTTTCTTTTTGTTTGCTATTGACCCTCAGGATTCCAAAGATCTCTTTATTTTGAAGTTTATTTTCTTTTTGTTTTTCAGATTAGGTGAATTTTATTGTTCTGGTTTCTAGTTCACTCATTCTACCCTCTGTCACCTCCATCTTACTACTAGAAACATCCAGCCATTTAAAAAATATCTGTTATTAAATATTTCAGTTCTATATTTTCTATTCTTTTCCTTTTATGAACTTTATTAATTTGCTAAAATTTTAAGTTTTTGTTTCAAGAGAATTTTCAATTGATTTTTGAGGGATTGTGATGATGCTTACTTGAAATCCTTGTCAGATAACTTGAAAATCTGATTCAGTTTGGTACTTACGTCAGTTGATTGTCTTTTCTCATTCAAATAGTCATTTTCTTGGTCCTTTTAATGACAGGCATTTTAAAATTGTATACTGGACATTTAATCTACTATGTTAGATGAACCAAAATCCTCTTAAAATAATTTATTTTAGTAGGCAGTCACCTTTTTTAAGTTTAGCATATGCATCTTGGTCTACTTTTGTAGGCTGAGATTCAATAATAGTTTAACTTTCAGATCCATTGTATTTTTGGGGTGTCTGGGTAGTTTGTCTAGTGCTTTTGGATATCCCAATGATCCCTGTTGCTCCTGTCTGAGAGAATAGAGGCAGTTTCTCCAGGTCAGGCCACTGGCTGGCTTTCATAGGGTGTGGTGAGACCACTACTGGTATCTCTAAGTAAAGAGGAGAATATTGAGCCCATTAGATTAAAGAGGATTTTTGCACCAACATTGTTGCACCAACATAGGTGAGTCACTCTTTAATGATTCACATCCTCATCACACTAAAAATGAGAGTCTAACACCTAATGGAAAAGGAAAGTATTCTCCACTGACCATTTATTTTTGGTGTGGCTGTCCATTGCTGGTAGTGTTGGGTTCACCTGATGTCAGTGCTACTTCTGTTTTATTTAGAGCAGGTAGAGTGGAGGCACAAGACCACCTGATACAGTGCTGTTACTCCAGTCCTGTGATCTCAAGCATTTTTCATGATTTAGAACTCTGTTTTTGTTGTATCTTTTACCATTTCCTATGTTTATAGTTGTGTTAAGCAGTGAAAAACAAGTCTGCACCATTTTGTAAAGACCAAGCATCTCTTTATATTTTAATTTAAAAAAATTCACACATTTGAATTAATTGTGTGAATTTATTTTGGTATATATATTTATTAATTCTTGATTGGTACTTTTTCTTATGAAAATAGCAATGATTTATTCTTTATACAACCTCAAATCTATATTAACCTTTGAAAGGTTTTTTGTGTCACTGTGCCTTATGCATCCAGACTTTCATTTTTATGCACTAAAATCTATTATTTTATAGATACTGAATTCCCATTGTGTGGAATAGAATTCAAAAGCTCTCATTTATTTATTCACCTAAATATATTTTTCATTTTGGATTTACAATTGTGTTAACATTTAAGTTTTTAACTATAATTTATTTTGGTATATGTGATGAAATAAATAGGTGATATGATGAAATAAATTACAAGGAGCTCTTACATATGCATCACTGAGCCAAATGCATTATTAGTACAAGTACAGTGAATGTGTGGGGAAGCAAGATACACACAGATAAAAATTAAAAGAAGATGTATGATAAAATATACATAAATAATATGTTACTAACTCTGATTATATCAACTTAAAAAGCTTCAATAATATTTTATTGAAGAAGTACGTGCTTAATTTCAAAAGTTAAAATGGTTATATTTTCCCTAATAAATATAGTTTGTGATGAAATATAGTAAAAAAAAGTTTGATTTCTCTTATTTAAATAATATCACTGAATAGCCTATATAGTTGTAAGTTTGCTTGCAATATTTAAAATTGTGTTTATTTTTCAATAATAACTAAAGCCATCTAAAATTAGAGCAAAAATTAGGATAGACAACTGTTTATATTAAAATATAGGCAGATGGTCAATTAATGCTTTATTCAATTCTAAGCCACCTATGTAGAGTATTTTGGTATTTTTAACCAATACAGAGATAAACCTGATATTATTGATTTATTCTAGTTCTTATTAAGCCATCATTTTATGAATTTTAAAATTAATGTTTTAATTATTATCATCAAAGTTTATTTTCCTGTTTTCAAAATGACTTTAATTTTTATATTGGCAAAAATCTTTAGAAAATAAGGTAATAGCTTTTCAGAAAGTTAATTCCCAGCACTTGGGACATTCATGTAATGAAGTGACAAATTAAATGTAATACAACATAACAAAATGACTAATAATTAACAAAGAAATAGAACTTAATTGAGGGTGTCATTCAATTTGGAGTTGATTTTTTAAGTTTTTCTCTACTAATTTCCATAGTTTATTGAACAGTTACCATCATTTTTCTTGTATCCCCTTGGGTAGTGGTTGCTTCACAAGCTAGACTAAAATTATCATGAGACTACTTCCACAAAAAAAGGCACCCAGACAAACACTAAGAATTCAATAAAATTAAGTTTTTAGTTTTTCTTTTCTCTTTTTCAGAGTAACTTTTAAATAAAAATAAAGATCCCTGATAAGGCATAGGACTAATGTCACAGGTTAGATTATCTAGCTCCATACACACTTCAGGGATGTCATGGACAATCAAATGAATGGTGCTTTCTTTAATCATTTTCATTAGTACATAATAGCACCTACAGTTTAGTTTAGATGGGTAGTTTTTAAGTAACACCTAATTTCAGTCCTGAATTTGTACATATAATCTTAAAGTCTCTCAAAGGAAGATTATTTCCAGTTTTTCTGTACTCTTTGTTGCATTATCGACAATGTCAAGTTCTTGTCTGAGACAAAACGTCTATCTTATGTGGTGGCAATTTTGCACTGTACTTCTGTGAATAGGATGGTTACAACCTCTGAATATGTAGGATAGTTGAGGATATAATGCATTTCATCTTTCCATAGGTTTAGTAGCAAAAGCGTATCTTGTTTGCAGAGAGAGACTTGCAATTCAGACTTCTCTTGGATCTTTAATAGTGGTTTACGTTTATTTTAAGACATATTAAAGTCTCTTAGGAAAGCATGTCATTGGTCATTAACTATTTCTTATATTAAATGCCTTAAATTGTTTCCATGTTTGTAATGTGATACATATACTTCCACTTAAACACATTATTCTTCAAGTTCTAGTTCAACTTTCAATAACGTGTGGTATAATTTCTTGAGGAAAATTTTTGTTAAAGACTCTCCAATTAAAATGTTATAGATTTCATCTAAAATGTTTGTATTATAAATATACCTCAAGTTTTAATGGCAGTATAAAATAACATCTCTATAAACTATCTTATTTCTACATGCTGCCAGTACTATATAACTGAATGCTTTCCCATTTTTGCTTTGTCTGCCAGTATGGTCCAAATGTGTTGCATAATTAAAGCAATTAATATGTTCTAGGTGATAGAGAAAAAAATTTCCCATTGAGTACGTGTGGGAGATAAATGATGAATAAACCAAAATAATTCACACGTGAAAAGAAGGCTATAAAATTCAGTAGATGGATGGTATGAGCAACAACATGATGCATTCTGTTTACATGATTTATGGCATTTGAAGGAAAATTAGTATTTTGCAAAGGTAGTGATCATCAAAAGGTTATACATTTTGTTTTTCTCTCCTACTTTTGAGACAATGATGAAGTGTTGCTCTTTTTTTTTTTAACTTAAAACACCAGATTTTAAAGTGTATTTATATTAGTCTACTACGAACTGTCCTGAGGCAAATGGTTAATGGAAAGGCCTACTCTTTTTATTACTCTCAAACACAACTAATGGTTGATTCATATTTTGTATACAAAGAATCTAAAACAATGTAAATTTAGTCTTAGTTATAAAGTCAAAACATCTTAAATGAAACAAAAGTTAATAGTCCATTTTGGAGAAGCAAAGACTATATGAAAATCACAGTGAATTTTCTATGATTCACGAAAGATGCTTATGGTAATATTATTTTAGTCTGATATTTTTCTTTTGATTTAAATCATTTTTTCTTCATTTGAACTATCTTTTTTTTTTTTTTTTTTTGAGACGGAGTTTCGCTCTTGTTACCCAGGCTGGAGTGCAATGGCGCGATCTCGGCTCACCGCAACCTCCGCCTCCTGGGTTCAGGCAATTCTCCTGCCTCAGCCTCCTGAGCAGCTGGGACTACAGGCACGCGCCACCATGCCCAGCTAATTTTTTGTATTTTTAGTAGAGACGGGGTTTCACCATGTTGACCAGGATGGTCTTGATCTCTTGACCTCGCGATCCACCCGCCTCGGCCTCCCAAAGTGCTGGGATTACAGGCTTGAGCCACCGCGCCCGGCCTGAACTATCTTTTATACAAAATATGTTTAATAGTATCAGCAAAAAATATTTTTATAAATTATAGTGTTTCTTCAATAAAAATACATAGGAAATAGAAATTCGTGTTTATTCAACTGTTTTTTTCATTTTCAGGTATATCTTTATATAAAAGTCATTTGAATTAATTTTCCTGTAGTTTTCCAAATACAAGATGACACATGAGGTAAAAGCAATAGGAGGAGACATCAAATGAGAATAGAAACGTGGTACATGCTACATAGCCTACATCCCTATGGGAGTAGGTAGACGGAAATACACATAGTACCATATCTACTAAGAACTGTGGATTATGTAATAAATATAGAATTATCTGAGTTCTGCTATTTACTGAATTTACTGCTTTGTCCATGTCATAGCACTTCTCTAAGCTTAGTTTCCTTACCTCTAAATTATATATAATTTTAGACTCAGGGGGAACATATGCATATTTGTTATATTGTATATTGATGGGGATTGGGCTTCTAGCCTACCTATTACCCAAGTGGTAAATATTGTACTCAATAGGTAAGTTTTCAACTCTGCCCCCTCTGCCATCCCTATCACATCCCCAGTGGATGTATATACTTTTAGCTCCCACTTATATATTTGAAAACATGGAGTATTTGGTTTTATATTTTTAAGTTAGTTCATTAAGGATAATGGCCTGCATCTATGTTGCTACAATGGACATGATTTCATTCTTTATTATGGCTGTGTAATATTCCATGGTATACATGTACCACATTTTCTTTATCCAATCAATCTCTGATAGAACTCCAGGTTAGTTTCGTGACTTTACTATTGTAAGTAGTGCTACAATGCACATAAAAATGCAGGTGTCATTTTAATACAATGATTTATTTTCCCTTGAGTAGATACACACTAATGGGATTGCTTAGTTGAATGATAGTTCTATTTTAGTGTTACTATTTACCATAGATGTTGAAGTAATTTACATTCCCATCAAAAGTGTATGATCTTTCCCTTTTCTCTGCCTCTATGCCACCGTCTGTTGTTTTTTGACTTTTTAATAACAATCATTCTGACCAATGAAAGATGATATGTCACTGGGAATTTAATTTGCATTTCTCTAATGATTCATTATATAGAGCATTTTTCCATGTTTACTGGGCCCTTGTATTTCTTCTTCACAGAATTTCTGTTCGTGTCTTTTGACCAGTTTGTGTTGTTTATTTTCCTGTTGAGTTGCTTGAATTCCTTGTAGATTCTCAATATTAGTCCTTTGTCAGAGGCATAATTAGCAATTATTTCTCCGATTCCATAGGTTGTCTTTTACTCTGTGATAGTTCATTTTGCTGTGCAGAAGCTTTTTAATTTAATCAAGTTCCATTCGCCTATTATTTGTGTTGTATTTGTTTTGGGGCTCTTCATCAAATTCTTTGTCTAGGCCAATGGTCAGAAGAGTTTTTTCCTAGGTTTTCTTCAAGTATTTTCATAGCTTCAAGTCTTACATTTAATTTTTTAATTCATGTTGGTTAATTTTTGTGTACAGTGAGAGACAGGGGTCTGGTTTCATTCTTCTGCCTATGGTTAGTCAATTTTCCCAGCATTATTTTTTGAAAAGGGGTCCTTTCCCCATTGTTTACTTTTGCTGACTTTGTTGATGATCAGAAGTATGGTTGTAGGTAAGTGGCTTTACATTTGGGTTCTTTATTCTGTGTCATGGATCTATGTGTTTATTTTTATACAAATACCATATTATTTTAGTTATCATAGCCTTGCAGTATAATTTGAAGTCAGGCAATGTGATGCATCCAGATTTGTACTTTTTGTTTAGAATTGTTTTGATTATTTGGGCTCTTTTTTGATTCTATATGAATTTTAGGATTATTTTTTCTAATTCTGTAAAAAATGACTGGTAAATTGAAAGGGATTGCACTGAATCTGTAGATTGCATTGGGCACTGTAGTCATTTCAATGATATTGATTCTTCCAACCCTTGAGCATATTTTTTTTTTCTGGGAAAAAAAAAAAAAAAAAGCAGAGAGAAAGAGAGATCTCAATACCTCTTTGATGAATGAGCTAGGCTGTGGGAGTGGCTAACCTCTTGTAAGTCAGCTACCATTCTGAGATTGCTCCCTCCTGAGTTGCAATGATGGCTATTAAACCATGGAGACTAAATGCTGTTAGTGGACTATGTACATCAAGAGAGAATAGATCATAACTGGAGATATATTATAAGTCAATATGAATTTCTCATAAATATTCTTAGAACCTAAGACTTAGGGTGATAATTGGTAAAACAGAATTGTATCCAAACTTGGAGAAAATTCTAAACAGTCTGGCCTCACTGGATGGGTTCAATTTATTTCTGGGAAGATAAAGACCTACAAAGAAAGTTGAATGTACAAGAAAATTATTTGCCATTGTAGATCATATACATAACCAAATGTTTCTTTGTTTACTACACTAATTGTGCTACAGGTGGCAGGGGTGGGGGGAATTCAGAACAGACTTGGATACATGTGATAATCGGAAGAATACTTTTCTCCTGTAGTAGCCATTGAGATGTACAGTAAGCTTATTTGAGTAGATACAAAGATTTAGTAGGCAGAGTTACATTGCAAGGACATATTTAAAATTTAAATTTACCTTTTTCACATGTTATTTTCTCATCACCTATCCAGAAAGCATCAGAGCTTTCTGTCTGGTTTCAGACAGTAGTAGTATATACCTTTCAAAAAGAGCCACTTTCTTTCCTTATTTTGCAGAAGCCTGAGATATGAAGTAAATTTTTAGGGGAAATTAATGTGAAGAGGGAACGTAGGAAGATAAGGAAAATGGATACTTCCTCTATGGATAATGGTGATTCCTCCAGCAGTCAGAATTTAGTCCCCATTCCCTAGAAACACTGCAAGACTGGAAGCAAGATCTCAGAAAGGAAGGAGCTTGGTATGAATCCACGCTATTGACTTCTTCTCTCCCTATGTTTATGCCTTTCATTTATTTATCTTGCTCATTGATTGTCCTGTCTAGGACTTCCATTACTATATTAAATAGGAGTGGTGAGAGTGGTCATCCTTGTCTCATTTTGGTTCTCAAGGGGAACGCCTCCAGCTTTTGCCTGTTCAGTATGATGTTGGCTATGGGTTTGCCATAGATGACTCTTACTATTTTGTGGCATGTTCTTTCAATATTTATTTGTTGAGGGTTTTTTACATGAAAGGATGCTGAATTTATTGAAAGGCTTTTCTGTGTCTATTGAGATGATTACATGGTTTTTGTTTTTGGCTCTATTTATGTGATTAATCACATTCATTAAATTTTGTATATAGAACCAATCTTGCAATCCAGGAATACAGCTACATTATCATGATAGATTAGCTTTTTGATGTGCTGCTAAATTTAGTTTGCTAGTATTTTATTGAGGATTTCTGTATCCATGTACATCAGCACTATTGGCCTAAAGTTTTCATTGTGTCTCTGCCAGGTTTTGGTATCAAAATGATGCTGGGCTCATAGAATGAGTTAGGGAGGAGTCCCTCTTCCTAAATTTTTTGAAGTGATTTCAGCAGGATTGCTAACAGTCTTTATATGACTGGTTGAATTCAGCCATGAATTTATCTAGTCCAGGGCTTTTCCTAGTAGCTAGGTTTTTTATTACGTATTCAATTTTGAAACTAGCTGTTGGTCTGTTCAGTGTTTCAATTTCTTCCTGCTTTGGTCATGGAAAATTGTGTGTTTGTAGGAATGTATGTATTCATTTATTCTAGATTTTCTTATTTGTATGCATGGAGGTGTTCATAGTAGTCTATGAAGTTTTCTGTGATGTGGGTGTCAACGTCTCCGTCATTTCTGACTGTGCTTCCTTGGGTCTTCTCTCTCTCTCTCTCTCTCTCTTTTTATTAGTCTAGCTAGCAGTCTATCCATCATATTTATTTTATTCAAAGAACCAATTTTAGGTTTCATTCATCTTTCTTTCTTTTTATCTCCCCCTCCCCTCCCCTTTCCTTTCCTTTTCTTTCACTTCCTGCCTCCCTTCTTCCCTCCCTCCCTCCCTCCCTCTCTCCCTCCCTTCCTTCCTATTCTTTTGTTCCTTCCTTCCTTCCTCATTTCCACTACTTTAAACTCAAGCTATCAAAATTTTCCAACTTCTAATCACTGTTCTGTTGATATATTTTTATGCAGTTATTCCTAGTGGCAATATTTATGTTAATTATGGATTATAGTTTTAACAAACAGAAGATGAATCTGCCAAATAAAGCAGAAAGATAATGTATTTAGAAAAAAACCTTGAAGCTGAAAAGATCTCAAGCAAGGTAAAAAAAAAAAAAGTGGGTTTCAATTTCTGAAAAGGGTTTCAATTAATAAAGGACCAGAAATCAAATTTCAACCACAATCATATCACAGAAGATGTAGGCTAAATAAAATACTATCCTGTTGACTGTTGCTAGAGCTAGCACCATGCACACCCTTGTCCTTTACATTAGAGGGCCAGTTGGTAAAGCCTCCCGTGGGAATGGTATGCTACTGCTATTACTGCTGTCTCCCAAACTCATTCTGCACTGTGCCTGTTTCTTTAATTCGGCAGACTGTATAATTTGTTAAGAGCATCCAGTGCTAAGAAAGTGTTACACATTCATGCAATCAGGAGTCTGCTGCATTGCATATAGAAAAATACATACATACAGGGAGGGCTTATAACTTCAGTACTAAAATTTCAGCTGTGGATCAAGAAGAAACATGTAAACAAACAAATGAAAAAACCCACTGGTTCAGATATCAAAAACAGTTTGTGTGTGTGTGTGTGTGTGTGTCTGTGTGTGAACACCAACTTCTTACCTGATTAGAGCCCAAAATGGACAGAGAAACAAGAAAACAGGAAAGGCTTACAAACCAGATGCTGTCCTTTTTCTCATGCAATAGAGAATAGACGCCTGTAAGCTATTAATCAATTTTCAGAGATCATCAAATAGTAGGATGTAAAATGAAATTACCAGTTACTTCAGTCAAAAATGCAAAATTAACAGATTAAAAAAAAATTTAGGAAAACAGAGTTAGTAAACTTCTCTTAGTTCTTTGGATTTTCCTCTGGGATCCAAGGAAAGACTCACCTGGACTTAAACTGTTTATTAGGTGCACATCTTTGATAATAAAGTTGATCTGGTTCTGTTAGGTGAATCCATTGGGTATTGTAGTGGGTGGCCTCCAAAACTGTTCAGAGATAATTTTAATAAAAATGCAAAATCATGATTCTCATAAGGATATACAAATGAATATATATTATAGATTTTCTTTAAACATAATGAGGGAACAAGGCAAATACTTTAAGAGATTCAAATTAGAATTAAAAAAGATACATTTTTGTGGCAGGAATATTAAAATAAATGTGAAAATAAAGACAGATTCTTCCATACTGAGCAAAATAAGTCATTTGACTCTCTACCAGACAGGACAGAATTTACATAGAAAATAATTTGTTTATAAGCAATAAATGTTTTGTATCACTATTGGATATCCATAATTTATGGAGTTCTAAAATAGCTCCAATAAAATTAGTTGTATAATAAGTTAGACATGCTATAGACAGCTTGTAGTTTTACAATGAAGCAATAATTATTTCCTACAAGTGAATTCCTTGTAAAACATATGGTGATATTATAATGCTATATTTCCCTATTTCTCTATCTTTTGATGATTATAGTTATTATCTTTTCATAGACATATGTCTTTCCTTTGGCATTCTGTGAAGTGTAATTTTTCAAAAGCATAAGTTTGTGTCCAACAAATGAGAACTTGACAGTTTCACCTCCATTTTAGTATGTTTAAATGCAATTAAATTAAATGTATATTTTTCCATTAAGAACCTTCCATATTACATGTAAGCTGAACTAAATTGACTAATATACTTTAATCTTCAAAAATCCTGAAAGCAAATATTTTTGTAGGAGCCGCATGAAGAGTCATATTTTTACAGCAACCAAAACTATCAAAATTGAGCTGCTTAATGAGTATTCTAAGTTCATAAAATAATTAAACATAAAGGTTTTCTTCATTTTTGTGTGCCTTAAAATGCCAGAAAAAATCAAAATGAGAAATCAGAGAAAATATAAAAAATGACATACGAATTACATATTAGATTAAATGTGATAGTGTTTTTTTCATTAGAACAATTTACATCAAGATAATAAATTGCTATTTTATAACATGAGATTTTCACAGATTATTGCTCAACATGTAAACCAGATATTTGACTTCTAAGAACACTTTTAAAAGTTATTTTTACATATTTGATCATTGGAAGGAACATATAATTTACACATTTAAGTTAAAGACATTTTATTAATAGATATATATTTCTTTGTTTCAGATTAATGTAATTTATTAAATGCTAAATTCAGTCATAATGCTAGCTGAGTTTGGCAGAGTGAATTATTATTTTTCTAACTGTACTGTTTTATAACAGTGTCTGGTAGAGAAACTCTATGAAGTATTAATAGAAATAACAGTCTCATCTAACTAAAAAATAAAAACCACACAGGCTGAAGGGTATAACTTACCGTGTAAAGAGACTTTCCTTTAACCTCTCTCTTTCAATCAGTAGAAAGCAATGATAGTTAGCTTTCCTTGGGCAGAAAATGCTATATACATTGTTGGTATTTTCAAATTGGTGTTTCCTCTCATTCATCTTACCACTTTTCCAGTGATTTGTTTCAGTTGTTAGATGAAAAACAGTCTGATTAAATCCACTGACTCTGAAATGTGAATATATGGGAATGGTAACTATTCAGGGACATTCAGTAATGAGTGGCTGATAACGTAAATAAAAATTTCCATGGTATGATTTACATCTTATTTTCACAAGTAGTTGAGAGTTCTAACCAGGAACAGCAAACTAGTTTCTGTGTCTGTCCTACCACTGACTAGTCACAGACATTTGGTGCATCACTCAACATATGTTTCCCTATAGATACAGTGGAAATTATTCTGATATCATAGGGTTCTTGTGAAGATTAAATAGTATATTGTGGTACTTTTTAGAATTTCTTAAAAATAATTAGCTGCAAGTCATACACACAAAAAAATACTCCATAATACCACTTATATGATAAATCTAAACTAGTCAAACTCATAGAAGTGGAAAGTGGAATGCGATTGTCAGGGGCTGGAGGAAGAGAGGAAATGGGGAAACATTAGTCAAAGGGTACAAAGTATCAGCTATACAACGAGTATGCCCTAGATATCAACTTTGCAGCACAGTGCCTATAAGTGAAAAATCCTGTATATGTACTTACATATTTCTTTAAAAGGTAGATCTTAAGTGTTCTTATCACACGCACACAAAATATGAATAATAAGAAGGTGAGAGGAAACTGTTAGAGGTGATGGATAGGTGTGTGGCATAGATTGTGGTGACAGTTTCATGAGTATGGATTTGTCTCCAAATTCATCAAGTTGTAAACATTAAATATTTATAGCTTTCTGTGTGCCAATCATACTATGATAATATGGTTTCAAAATAAAACAACTAGCAGAAGAAAATAGCCTTTAAACTACTATATAAAAATCTTAGAACACAAGTCAATATTCTGTAGAGATTATTCAGTTCGGGGCTCAGCACAGGTTTCCTAGAAAGGGTCAGATAGTAAATATTTTATGCTTTGTAGGTCATATAGCCTTTGTTGTAGCTATTCAAGTCTGCCACGGTAAAGTGAAGCCAGTTGTAGACAGTAAGTAAATAAATGAGTGTAACTGTGTTCTAATAAAATAAAAATGTGAATATCATAGAAATTTAATTTGTCATGAAAAACAACAATTATCAAGTTATTATAGTTATTAAAAATAATTTTTAACACGTGGTCCATATCTTAAATAGGAAGTATGCTGAATTTTGGTGGGGAGTCCCATCATCACTCTTATTCAGCTTCTCCCTCTATGGTCAAAGAGATCCTCCCTTCTTAATTCCTAGGAAACTTCTTAGAAAATGATTTAAAGGTACATGATATAATACATCTGAAAGAGCCCTGTGCAAAACAGTAGACAACTAACTATTCAGTGTTTCATCAAATTATTACAAAAATAAAATAAATAGTATATTAAAATAATATTTTAGGTTTCTAAATTGCTTTATGAACTCAATGAGAGAAAAGACTGTATCATATCTATCTTTATAATTCTATTACCTAAGAGAGTACTTGTTATTCAATCAGTTAAAATTTTAAAAGTGTGCTAATTAACATATCTAATATCTACAATATATTCACTTGCAATTAGGCTCATTTAATTTATTATAGGCATTATGGTTTATCAATATGGCAAACTCTGGTTACAATTTGCAAAATACAAGAGGATTAAAAGTAGTATGCACAGATAAAATGGACTGGACTTCTGCCATTGTAGATTTTTATTCCGCACATCCTTATATTACCTTTGATAATTCATTAGACCTCTTGTAGCTTCTGGAAATCCAGAAAAGATCTCCTTGAAGAGATCCTTCATGTCCCTTGTTAGCTGTATCCCTAGAAATTTTAAAATCTTTGTGGCAATTGTGAATGGGAGTTAATTCATGATTTGGATCTCTGCTTGTTTGTCAATGATGTGTAGGAATGCTTATGATTTCTGCACATTGATTTTGTATCCTGAGACTTTATTGAAGTTGCTTATCAGCTTAAGAAGCTTTTGGGCAGTGTTGATGGAGTTTTCTAGATGTAGGATTATGTCATCTGTGTTGCTCAAGGATATAAGAGAGAACACAAGCAGACGGAAACACATTCTATGCTCATGGATGGGAACAATCAATATCATAAAAATAGCTATACAGCCCAAAGCAATTTATGGATTAAATGCTATTTGCATTAAACTACCATTGACATTCTTTAAAAAATTAGAAAAAAACTGTTTTAAAATTCATATGTAATCAACAAGAGCTCACATAGCCAAGACAATCCTAAGAAAAAGAACAAATCTGAAGGCATCACATTAGTTGACTTCAAATTATACTATAAGGCTACAATAATCAAAACAGCATGGTATTGGTATAAAAACAGACACATAGAAAAATGGAACAGAACAGAGAACTCAGAAATAAAACCACACATCTACAACCATCTGATCTTTGATAAACTTGACAAAAACAAGCAATGGGGAAAGGACTCCCTATTTAATAAATGGTGCTGAGAGAAACTGGCTAGCCACATGCAGAAAACTGAAACTGCAGTTCAGTTTCAGTTTCTGTGTGTAAACCTTCCTTACATCTTATACAGAAATTAACTCAAGATGGATTAAAGAGTTAAATGTAAAACCCCAAACTATAAAAACCCTAGAAGAAAATCTAGGCAATACCATTCAGGACATAGGCATGATTCAAAGATGAAATTGCCAAAAGCAACTGCAACAAAAGCAAAAATTAACAAATGAGATCTGATCTAAAGAGCTTATGTACAGCAATGAAACTGTTATCAGAGTGAAAAGGCAACCTACAGAATGAGAGAAAATTTTTGCAATATATCCATCTGACAAAGGCCTAACATCTGTAATCTACAAGAAACTTAAGGAAATTTACAAGAAAAAACAAACAACCCTGTTAAAAATTGGGCCAAGGATACGAACAGACATTTCTCAAAAAAGACATGCAGCCAACAAACATATGAAAAAAAGCTAAACTTCACTGACAATTAGAGAAATCCAAATCAAAACCACAATGAGATAACCTCTCACAGCAGTCAGAATGATAATTATTAAAAAGTCAAGAAACAACAGATGCTGGCAAGGTTGCAAAGAAATAATAATGCTTTTACACTGTTGGGAATGTAAATTAGTTTAACAGTTGTGGAAGACAGTGTGGCAATTCCTCAAAGATTTAGAAACAGAAATGTTTGATCTAATAATCTTACTACTGAGTATATACCCAAAGGAATATAAATTATTCTATAATAAAGGTACATGCACATATATGTTCACTGCAGCACTATTCTCAATAGCAAAGTCATGGAATCAACCCAAATGCCCATTAGTGATAGACTGGATAAAGAAAATGTGGAACATATACACCATGGAATACTATGCAACCATAAAAAGGAGTGAGATCATGTCCTTGCAAAGGATATGATGAAGCTGGAGGGTATTATCCTCAGCAAACTAACACAGGAACAGAAAACCAAACACTGCATGTTCTCACTCGTAAGTAGAGCTGAACAATGAAAACACATGGACACAAGGAGGGGAACAACACAACCTGGGGCCTGTCAGGGTAGGCCTGGGGGGAAGAAGAACATTAGGAAAAAGAGCTAATGCACACTAGGTGTAATACCTAGATGATGGGTTGTTAGGTGCAGCAAACTACCATCGCACACATTTACCTATGTAACAAACCTGTACATCCTGCACACGTAGCCACCATACCTGGCTAATTTTTGTATTTTTAGTAGAGATTGGGTTTCGTCATGTTGGCCAGGCTGATCTAGAACTCCTGACCTCATGTGATCCATACCCCTCGGCCTCCCAACGTGCTGGGATTACAGGAGTGAGCCACTGTGCATGGCCTATTTTTATATCATTGTTAATACATGCTAAAACCCTCCTTTGGTTTCTCTTAGCACAGAAGCTATGCCTCAATACTGTGTCTAATTTCAACATGAACTCAAGTATATTTAAAATGGGTATCAGATTCAGAGAAAGAAATGCTTTGATACAAGGTGAATAATATGGACAAACACAATATCTAACCCCTGTGAAAGGAGGCCAGGCCCACTGTGCTTCACGTTCCTATGTGGGTATCAGTGGGGTAAGTGGTGCTCTCAGTGTCTACCTCCATGTGTCATCAACAAAATAGTCAATGTGTGATACAACTTGGGGTAGGAGACACTCTGTTTTCCTCCTCCTCCTCCTCAGTGGAGCCTAAAGAGCTGAACTTCCCACCTCCACCACATTAAGAAGGAAGAAATAGGTGGCTGGGCAGGGGTAGTTGATATTCTGCTTCCTCCATGTCACTAGGTCCAGCAGGGAGCCAACCTTCTGCCCTCCTTTATGCAACAATAGAGTCATCTAAGTCAGCCCTTCACTTTTCCCAACGCTAGTAGCACTTGGGTCCAAGGAAAAATGCATCATATAATTCCTTTCAGAGAATAAGTTGGTACAAGTTGATGCCATACTTTTGCTGAACAGCTGTCAGCAGGGCTAAACTTCCACTCTGCCTATCTACAATATAGGCAGTTTTATTCCACTTTTGCTGAGACCCTATGGTAGCCTAAATATACATACATACCCAAACTTCCTTCACATTACAACTCAACAAGAGCATGGGCTAATAAAAACAAAAAAAGCTTAATTAGGATTCACAGTCTCATAAAATAATATCCTAAACATCTAGACTGTAATGAAAAACCACTCAACATATTAAGAACCAGATAAATCATAACATGAATGCAAAAAGATAATCAATGGATGCCAATGTCAATTTGAAGCAGATTTGGGAGTTATAAGGATTTCCAAATTACCATTGTAAAATAGATTCTGGAAATCATAGAGCTGAAAAGTGCAATATCAGAAATGAAAAACTCACTAGATGTGCTCAATAGTAGAGATGACAGAGAATAGAACTTTTGTTCTTGAGGACAGAACAATAGAATTTAAACAATCTGCAAAACAGAGAAAAAGTAAGCTAAAAAAATATAGGGTCTTAGTGACCTGTAGGACAATAACTAAAAAGCTGACATTTATATAATCAAAGTCTTAGAAAAAAAAAAAAAAAAAAAAAAAAAAAAAAATTCAAAAAAAAAACAAAAAAAAAAACAACTAAAAATTTTCCAAATTTGTTTAAAGACATAATGTGTAGGTACAAGAAGCTGGATAAACACTAAATACAGTAATTCAAAATAATTCATGCTGAGACATATTATATTAAACTTCTGAATACTAAAGCAAAATAAAATGCTGAAAGAAATCACAGATAAAAACCACATACTTGTAGGAAGACAGAAATTCAAATAACAGTTGATTTCTCATGTGACACAATTGAGATCAGAGGAAGTGATCTAATATTTTTCAAATACTAAAAAATAAAAATAAAAATAAAAATCATGAATTCCATATTCAGTAAAACTACCCTTTAGAATTGAATGAAAAAATAAAGATATTCGTAGAAGAAGAAAGACGAAGAGAAAGGGAGAGATTTTTGTGGGGCTATAAAAGGTATAAGAAGTATCCTGGTGGTGATGTTATACTTTTGTATATTCACTGCATCTATTTCAATATCCCGATTGTGATATTTTACTATAGTTTTGTAAGAAGTTTCTCTTAGAGTAAAGTGGATGAAGGAACCATAGAATTTCTCTGTGTTACATATCTCTTACACTTGTATGTGAATCTACAATTATCTAAAAATAAAATGTTTAATTTATAAATCTGACCTTCCCACTTCCTCTGCAACAAGACTGATGCTAAATTAAATATTTCAACTGAGGCTACTGGAATATGGTAGATAATGGTGGGGTAGTTCACCATGTAGAAGTGTCCAAGTAGACATTTAAGAGTTAATGAAACCTCCTAAACCTGTATGGCCAAACAAGCAAATAAAATAAAAGGTATGAAAAAAAATTTAAGAATTTCTTTGGAAAGAACTGCGCTATGAACTCAATTCCCTCTCCTTCACTTAACAGAGAGAGGATTTTTAGAGTTTGGTCTTTTTATCCTATAGTTTGAATTAGTCCTGATTAACAACAACAACAATAACAATAACAACTAAAAGTATGAAGAAAGGCGGCCTTAATTTCAGCGAAAAAGAGAGGAAATAATCTTCAGAAGTATCACTTAGTTTGTCAGAAAGAGTTTGTGACAGAGATTGGCACATGTGCTTTGGCCATTATGAATTTATTTAACAAATGTTTGAGTATTAAATGGACAAAACATTTTAATGTTATATGCTCAAATATATACAGCGGTATCTTCTTGGTGGTGTGATTTGGGATGTGGTTATTCTTTTTATTTGCTTAGAGTCAGTAAAAAAGGAAATGACAAAGAACAAGTTAAACACAAAGTAAACTCCAGGCATGTCAAAAATTCTCTCTGAAACTCAATAGATTTTATTCCAATGAATGAGACTAGTTCTCACAGAAACTTCAGTGAATTTTAAAAGTACAGCTCATTTTTAATTCTTAGGGAATCTTATATCTTCTAGACTAATATTACCACAATGAGAATAGGACAAAATAAAAATATGATTGGTACATGATTCTAAAAATAGGAAGTAAATTCAAAATTTGTTTGCCTTTAATCTGAAAAATGGATATTTTTGCCCTACTTGTGGTTACACTATCATGAAACAGGGATCTAAATTCTTGGTTCTTTAACTCCACCTCTGCCTTCAAAATAGAAGTCATAGGGGAAATAAATGATGTACAGTCAACTTCTCTAAGTTATTATTTCAATTTAAAGAGATAAATATATATGTACACATATGTGTGTGTGTGTGTGTGTGTGTATGTATATATATATATGTATATGTATATGTCAGGTTATTAAATGAGTGAACCTTTCAAACAGGTAAGAGTAATTCTTGGATGGGCAACCATGTGTCAGTGTACAGGAAAAATCACATAATAACCGTGGAACATTTTTCTAAAGTATTAATTTAAATTAGTGAAACTAATTAGAAACCTCAATTAGATATTTTTTATGGTAGATTGACTACTTCTACAATGTTACAAGTTCATGAGCTGTGATGCATAATATTGCAAAGTTCAGGTAACTCATCAAGGGCTGCTCTTATATTGAAATTGAATCTGTAAATTAAGTGCAATTCTGTCCATTGAAGAATGTTTTAATTCAGGCCTCAATTATTTATGAGGCATGCACCTCTTTTCAGGAGACATCAGTTTAAATAACTAGGTAATGCTCAGAATTAACAATTATGGAGGACTTTCAATAAGACAATATTGAATAAGTACTCATGGGAACTCAGATATAATTTTGAACTATAATAATTACTCACTATTGCTTTAATAAAACTTTGTATGCATTCAGCACTCAAAAGGTTTGCTCAGCTTTATGTATTTCGCT
Organism: Cebus imitator; assembly: GCF_001604975.1. Lineage (NCBI taxonomy): Eukaryota > Metazoa > Chordata > Mammalia > Primates > Cebidae > Cebus > Cebus imitator. Next base: position 7,587,175 of record NW_016107384.1, read on the forward strand.
CTTTTGCTCAACCTGGAATATTAGTTTTAAATTTTCTCATGTCACAACAATTATTCTCTCTATTAATATTTTCTTGAAACCAAATCTGTCAGAGGACTCTAATGCCCCAATTAAAGAAGGTGAAAAAGAAATCTAGCAGAACAAATATCAGAAAAAATAATATCCACTGACTGATAAGCAAAGACCAAAATTGTAGATTTTAAACATGGGTCACCATTGTAAAGGCACTCCTTTTTTCCCTGAAGGCTGGATTGGAAAGGTTTTTGAAGCATAACTCCTAGATTCTCACTTAAACTCTTATCCAAGAAATGTGTCTGCAAAGCTAGCTGAACTCATCTTCAAGAATTGCTTACTGCAGAGTCAGATTGTATGTGCATTAAGTCCATTCCAGTTACTGGAAAAAGTATGTACTGGATTTTTAGCTCTCTAAAATCCATGTTTACACAGTTAGGTTTGTCCACTGGCTGAAACTTAAGGATCAAAGTTTTAAATTGAAAAGTTTAGGTTAACCAGAGTAAAAAGGGAACAGTTTACAAAATAATCATAATCATCTTATACTACCAAATAGTATGACTTTGATTTGGCAAATCATCAAAGCAAAATAAGTCCTATTTCAACCATAACATTGATAGAGATCTTCAATGTGATTTTGAATATTGTTTTTGTAAAATAGCAGATAAGCAACAAATTCCTTATTGCTTACAAACAAGCAAAAACCAAGAGAACAAGCAGAACTGGAAATAGACATGAAGTATATAAGGAGAAACAAAACTTTCTTTTTATTTACTTCATGGTAAGATATATTTGTTTATTAATTATCTAATTGATTTTTATTAAAACATGATGTTTAGAACATTAAAAAAGAAGGCCTGTGGAAAGCGAGACATAGATTTTATATCACAACAGCACTTACAAGGATATAAAGGAAGAAACATTTGTGGATATGATTTAAAGTTAGATTAGTTGAAAGAGCGATGCTATCTTGACCTTGTGCCACAAATACTGGATAAAGCAGGGATATGCAAAGAGGGCTGCTGAGCCCCTCATATGGCCAGAACTAGGATGCTAGCAGGCCAGTGGGAGCTGAGTCAACTATTGAAAAGGCCGAATAACACATTTCTTGGATGCAGAGGCCATTCTTTCTTCCATTTTTCTTGCTCAAGAGGCAAGAAGCCAAGAAATTCCCCTGGGCCTCGAGTGTTTTTAGGATTCTAATCTGCAGAAGTAAATACCTATAGGACGCTTAGTAACCCCTAATGTAAGAGCACTGAGGGTTCTTGAAACTCAGGCAGAGATTTTGTGGAAAGAAAAAAATGCAGTACCATCACTTGGATAGTACTAGCCAGTGGACTAAATCTAACTTATGGCATTTCATACACTTCAAGTGTTAGAATATATAAGAAAAGTTCTTGAACATAAGTCAAAAAATATGCAAAACATGCAAGACAGATTGAATAATAAATATCTTTTTAGAAGTAAGGATTACATATTTCAAAACTCCCACCTTCCATACAAAATGAATTATGACATGCTCAAGATTAGCCAAGTTGCCTAGAGCCCTCCTTCACTCTGCACTGTGGAGATATTATGTCTCATATCACACTTGAAATTTCTAAGTAGAAATTATTCTTCTGACTTATTAATATTGATAGAGAAAAATCTTAAAGTAGAAAATTGAGTATTTTCACAAATAACTGGACTTCTTGCTTTTAAAGAGAAAGGTATGTCTATAATAGCCTATTTGGTCTTGTGTCCCTTATCCACAGATTACTTTGGCTGGCAATAGCAAAAAATCAAAAATATTAAACATAAAATTAAACAAAAATATTTAACAGAGAAATGCAAAGAAAATTTTGGACTTAAGTTTATCATCATAAATGTAGCAAATGGTAAATATGCTATAAAAATAAGTGCCATGCTCAGCATGGGAGGAGAGCGGTAGAGAGGAAGAAAAATTTCTGGAAATAAAACTAGAGCATTTCATATTTTATAGGCATATATTAAAATTAAGCTGCTTATATATGAAAATAGATGATTAAAAGAAACTATAAAACAAAGGTGGTCTGGAGAGTGTTTTAGTGTTATAACAAATGTTAATGTTAGATATTCTATTATTGTGTCTACATTTAAAACATTTTAGAATATGGCTTTATTTACTTTTTTCTATAGAAGCAAATGGCTTTATATGTTTTGTATTTGAAAAGTAAAACAGGCCAGGTGCAGTGGCTAATACCTGTAATCCCAAAACTTTGGGAAGCTGAGGCAGGAGCATCACTTGAACCCAAGAGTTTGAGGCTAGGAAATATAATAAGATTACATCTGTAGGAAAAAAAAAAAACCAAACAGCTTACAAGTGAAAAACAATGACAAAATTATGCTGAATATATTTGCATGTATAATTAGCATACACATATATGTTAAATTACCAGAAATCCTAATTTTGGATATAATTTATATTCATATCATGTTTATATTTATAATTATACACAATTTATATAATGACTATACCTAGTCAGCTAAATAAATTTAAAATGTACTACATATTTGTATTCAGATGGTCAGATACCTTTTGGTTCCATAGATGTATGTATCCAATTCCGTGTAGATTTGGAATATGAATTACTGGTGGATAGCAAGTGATACCTTGTTTTGTTTTGTTTGAAGGCCTTTTTAAGTGTTCTTCTCTCCACAACGTTGTTAGCATCTCTTATTTGTTAACTTTATAATAATAGCCATCCTTACTGGTATGAGATGGTGTCTCATTTGCTGAACATCACGGAGCATTCAAACATTCTTTTAATATATATCTTTCTAGTTAGCCAATGACTTCATTTTATAGTTTCAAAAATTTAGAAACTTAAATTTTATTTAATTTCCATGATAACATAATAATTTTATTTTAAAAAATAAAATCCACTTCCAATGTGCCATTTTTATATAGATCTACATTGCGATATATTATGGGAAACATTAAACTTATACCTGTTTTTACTGTCATTCTGATAACATAAGAAAATTGAACTTCCGTTCCACCTTGTAGTTGTACAGAGTAATGATATGAATTTCAGAATGAGAGTAGATGTGACATGTGCCACTTACATGAGGGAGCATTCAGTTTCTGGTGCTAACTTCTGTACCAGTTTTTCTTCTGTCACAGTTATGAGAAAAGCATGATATGATGAAGACTTACTCTAGGCATGCTTCTGCACTAAAACAAACAAATAAACAAATACACACTTCATGTGAATAAAAATATTTTTTCCTTAGTGGTTCTTGTATATTTATGTATGTACAGTCATTCAAATGAATATGTATGTATGAGTTAATAAATGCTATGTTTTCAAAAATAATGATTTTTCATAAAAACATTTTCCAAAATACAGTTGCATCTCATTATCTAAATAATATCTCAAGCAAGGGCTTTACTTACTATTTCTAAGTGCTGTAAAGTTTATTAAAAATTGCATCATGTAGAGTGTTAATTTTGGGAAAGTTCATATTTTTTATAAAATCAATTTTCTGTTCTACTTGATTTTTACTTTTTTAATCTATTTGGTCAGTTTAGGGAAAGTGTTCTTGTTACTGTTTTTTAAACTATGCTTAGTTTACTACATTTTGTCTAATAATAAAAATAACATAATTATTGAAGACATATAGATAATGGCATTGTGCTTTAAACAAAATATAGTAAAAGTGAAATGCTGCTCACACATTAATTTTTGTGTTTTCATATTCAAGTAAATATTCCAATTTTGCTTCAGTGGAGTACGTTGCAGTAAGAGAGTACATGCATTTAAAGTTATATATAAACATTTTATATAAAAATATTAATACACTTATATATACTGTCCTAATGAACATCTCTCCAAAAACTTTGGTGTTTTCTTGTTACTAAAATCAAAATAATGATACATTTGCACAAGAATTACAAGTGATTCATTGTAACCTGTAAGCACCCTGTCTTCAGATACTAAACCAGCTACCAAGAAAATCATATTTGAATATATATAACATTTTCACAGTTCAATTCAATGGGAAATTGTTTCCATTTCTGTTTCCAAAACAAACATTAGAATGTGAATACCTTTTGAAAAATGTCAAGTTGCTTAAATGAAAACAGTGAGTGTGAAGAAGAAATTTGTGAGAAATAAAATGGGATAATTTTACAGTAATAAATAAATTTAAATTCTTCAGAAAAGATCTAGTTATAATGATTGCTCATTAGATTCAGACGAATTTTTTGTTCAAATTCCTCATCTAAGTCACCATTTAAATATTCTTTACAATAATCTTTCCTAAGAAGAACAATTTTCTTGAGAAATAAATGCTAATTATGAAAACAATAAGATAAGGATTGACAGCATTAACTGAAACATCACAATATTCAAATGAGGACTGAAGGCAGTTGAATATTAAGATAAAAAATGAGTGAAACATTTTAGCATCAGAATTAGGTAGCAAGTTTTATATTTCTGTTTTTTCTTTACTTTTATTCTTACTACTATCTCCAGTTATGCAGAAAAAATGACCTAAATATAATATCGGTAAAACATCTCCCAGCATTTTCATTTATATGCAAGTAAAATGAATCTTTCAACATGTGAGGAATCCACATATAGAAAAATAAAAAACACATCTTTAAAGTAGATTTTGTAACAGAAATCAAATTTTCTGAAAAACACCAAATATTACTTTGTTATAAGTCAAAAAATATTTGATAATGTAGAAAAAAAGTTTCCATAAAGTGAAAACAATATAATTTAAATAACTTGTTTAAAGAGATTTAGCTATAGACATTGAATCTATTTTCATAAAGTTTCTAACTTTTTTTCTTAACATACATGTACGTAACATATTTACCAAATTAGTACTAATATATAATTTTATAATTTTAACTTAGTTTTTGCTTGTATCTTTATT
>NW_016107384.1:7592197-7645721 GCF_001604975.1 Cebus imitator
GACGGGGTTTCACCGTGTTGACCAGGATGGTCTCGATCTCTTGACCTCGTGATCCACCCGCCTCGGCCTCCCAAAGTGCTGGGATTACAGGCTTGAGCCACCGCGCCCGGCGCTTGTATCTTTATTAATGTATCTTTTTAAATGTATTAAATTAGGATATTATATATTAATATCATAGTTTGAAAGATCAGAACATAGCTTATTTACACTATTTTATTATTTCCCTGGCTTCTAATTTTGATAGTCACTTTAGCTACCATGTTAGACAAGCAATATGTCTTTAAATTATTGCTCTCAAATGATTGAGTTTGGTTGCCAAGGGGACATTTTACAGTATTTGAAGACATTTTTTGTTAATGGAACTTAGGGAAAGAGAGTCTACTGGCATGTAGGGGGTAGATGCTAGGGATACTGTTAAACATAGAAGTAAAGGAAAGGCCCCACAAAAAGGAAAAGGCCTCCCCAAACAAAGAGCAAAATATCAATATCACTCATGTGGCAAAAACATCTTCTAATTGAAATACTTAAATAATTTTTTCACTAACAATTTTATGTCTTTCAGGTATGTTAGAATAAGATGCAAGTGTTAGAATAAAGCATTTGTCACCTGGTATCTTTTTCCTCTTGTCACTCATTTGATCTACCTACTTCTTACTCCAAGTGGTTTCTGTGAAAGTTAGTAATAGCACTACATTCTATAATAGTATTAAATTCTTTGTTAAATGCCCTACAGGTTTATTTTAAAAGTTGCAACATAAACAACCAATACTTGCATTATAATTTTGTGGTAAACTTACAGTCTAAAAGTTAAATTAGGTACTTTTCCTTCTCTATTGGTAAATGTCCTAACCTCTGTTCCAATCATACAAGTATTATCATCCAGGTCAAATTAAATTTTAATTTTTGGAGACATCAATTATTCAAGTCATGACATATTAAAACTTTTTAATTTGCCAAATATATCAACTATGGCTTTTGCTTCTAATCTAAGTAAACTTTCTGTTTTTTCTTTTTTTTAGAAAGAAACAAATGCTATACCACAGATTGCAATCCATCCACAGTTATTTAATTATCTCACTTTTTGTATTGAATATATTTCACTCTTTCTTTTCGAAGACATTTCTGTTGGAGTCCAGGAACTTCTTTCCTAATTTTGCCAACTAATTTTTAGTTATGCTACATCAATTTAATTTTTGGTTTATTTTGCCTATATATTTATATATAAAACTATATATATATTATTTATTTCATCCTATGTCATTCATTTTCTTTTCATTTTAGTTTCATTAATTATTTTCATACAAGATACATTGATCAGTAAATTTTCAAAATTATTATATACTTGAAAATGCCATTTGTTGTTGTCGTTGCTGAAGGGATTGAGCTTCACACTTACCTAATAGTTTGAGAATATTGTTTTTGGTCCAAAATACTTTTCACCTTATACTTGCAAAGGATTTGCCCCAATATCTTTCTGTATCCCACATTTCTTATCAGAGTTGTGAAGTCAGCCTTATTCTTATTTGTAAAATGCACATATTTCTCTCTCTAAAGGCATTTTCATTTTCTCTTTCTTTTTATTTCTTCAAAATATCACAATAAAGTGTCATTTTAGATTTCTTTTTCTTTTTTCTACTCTGGACTTGATGTGGTGAGCTCACACAATTTGAAGTTCTGTGTCTCCCTTTGAAGGGTAAAAAATGCTGTGGTCTGGTCCCTGTCCTTGAACTACAATTCCTTCAGTGATTACTGTGAATAAGGATTTTAAGTAATATATTTTGAAAGTGTTAAGTTGGTGCAAAAGTAATTATAAAATAGGGGGATTTCAACGAGACTTAATTTTCACAGCTGTGCCATGTGAACAATAAGACTATTCTAATGATTGTTATTTAGAATAAATGAAATAATAGATGTTGAGTTTCTGTAGCTGTTCTTTTTTTCCAAAATAACAAAAATTTAGCTTTTGTTTATTTGTCTTATCTTCAATCTACATGTAGTACATAGGTTAAGCCCTGGATTTCTTATTTTTTGTTTAATTAGAAATTTCTGTTAATTAGAAAAAAAAGTTGCCAGTTCATTAAACAGTAAACTACCTTTATCTGCAGAGATATATTCCAAGACCTCCACTGAATGTCTGCAATCACAGATAATACTAAACCCTGTATATATATTGGTTTTGCCTATACATACATGCCTATGATAAAGTATAATTTATAAATTATGGACAGGGGAAATTAACAATTACTAATAATAAAATAGTAAAATTAATGGAAACAAGTGACACAAGAGTTACTTGAACACAAGCACTGTGACACCAAGACAGTCAATCTGATCACCACCATTGACACTAAGTGATGAATGGGTAGAGAGCACAGACAGCCTAAGCACACTGGACAAAGCGGGTATGCTCATTCCTGTTGGGACTGAATGGAGCCCTGTGAGATTTCACTACACTATTTAGAAGAGCATGCAGCATAAAACTTATGAATGGTTTATATCTGGAATTCTTTATTTAATAATTTTAGACCTTAGTGGAAATTAGGTCTAAAATTATTAAATGAAGGGGAAACTGGATAAGGAGGGACTATTCTATTTATGGACAAGTCGAGTTTAGTGTTAAAAATCAAATATACACTAATTCAGTACCTGTTTAGATAATTGATATCATCATAGATTTCTCTTTTGAGTACTAAGCTATGACCAGGAAACAAATGTTTTGCTTTTTTTCCGATTTTCCTTAAATTGGGCTTTTTAGCTATATTATATAAAGAGGTTGCTAAAATATCATTAGTTCTGTATGCAGTTGATCTGAAAAGAATAGCAAACTCATTCTGAATGAAAAGTTGATAATTATTTCAAATTTCTATATTACTTTTAAAAAGTCAAATGTACTAATAATATCATTTGAAAAAAGTAACCCATCACATGATATAAAATGTAGACAAACATTTTGTCAAAAACCCTGCTTTAGGGTCCATATCAGGTAAACTTTCTCAACGCAAACCCGCCCTTCATTTGTGATAGCTTATGGGATAGAGGGTTAAAACTGGATAAATAGTAAAACTAGGGCTATAATATCAAGGAGGATATTTTTTTAAAGTTGTTATTTTATAAATTTAATTATTATTATTATTATTATTATTTTGTTAAGACCTCATCTAGAAAATGATTGTTACTGCACGAATACAAAGACTGTACGGCCCTTTTATGCTTCTACAGTACAGCTTAGAGACAGCTGTGTGAAAGAAATGCTCTGGATGATACTGACAGCTGATGTTAGCATTTTTTGAAAAGTAGAGTGTAAATAAAGCAGAACAGGGAGGGGTGAAATGAGAACACTATCAAAAAGTTAGCAAAATATATTGGGAGATTAAGAACCTGCTTATAATGAAATATTTTAGAGTTTTGTAAAAATGGCTATAGCTTGAAAATACTTGATAATAATCATCACTTAATGTTTGAACTTAACAATTATATTAAAATTTTAGGAAAAAATAAGTAGCAATTTAAGTACATATTAACCAAAAAAAGTACAAAGAACTATTAGAATCAGGAAAGTAAATATACATACAGTAGAATAGATTCAAAATAAAAGAAGGGATACTATTTTCAGTCACATATGAATAAGATGACACAAGTCATTCCATAGTGAGGAAGATACAGGTAAAAAGAAAGAATTGGAAACAAAATAAGTTTCAGTCATTCATGTAGAGGTGGCAGTCTGGGTCTTTTCTAAGTAATTTGAGAGTCCGTGAGAGCTTGAAAATGTGGGGACCCTAAATAAGGGAGAAGTTGTTAGTCATTCTGAAAGGAGAAATGGAAAGCATATTTTGTTTTCTTCAGCTTCTGCAAAGCAAGAAGAGAGAAGCTCTACTGCAGTTTGTTCTGAGGAAAAGAGGAAAGGTATACCAGAAAATGAGAGATAGATTCTAGTGGCTTATCTTAATCTTTTACATCCTAGAGAAGTTAGATTGCGAGATTTGTGGCTTGGCTTAGAGACTTCTAATTTCCCCCAACTTCCCAGGGAATTACACTTAATTACTCATGCAGCTTTCATCACTGTGTGGCTTATGCCCCCTCATTACCCAAGTATACTGATCCCTCTTAACAAAAGCAGAAACTTCTCAATTCTTAATGTCTTTGTCTTGTTTGTTATTTTACATCCGGATTGGCAAACTCCCCTAAATAGTAATTTGTATATATTTTTTCTAGTTCTTAATTTCTGAATCACATCTCAACCCATTTTAGTCTGCTTTCTGTATATATAATTATATAATTATTTTTTCAAATGTTATTAATGATTCTTTAATTGTCAAATTCAATGGTCATGCCTCAGCCTTTCTCTGATTGGCTTTTTTACCTTCATTTGACATTTTCCCACTCCATCATTATCGAAATCATCCTTCCTTGACGACATTCACATATTTCCCAAATCATTTTCTCTTACTTAATGAGCTTCCCAAATATTTACGATATCTCTGTCATTTACCATCATTTTATATGCAATTGATACCAGAAATATTGCCGTATGCAAAATTTCTTTCCTCAATTCCAGATCAATTTTTACATGTCCACTGGACATTTTGCCTGAATATACATAGGAACCACAAATGGAATGTTCAGAACTCATTAACTTTCTACCCAAAATGCTCATTTGTATTCTGGATCTCACTGAATATCACCAAAATACCAAGACACTGTGTAAGTAACATTTTGAGAGTTTCATTAACTATTTATTTTTACCCCGTCTACTTCACCTGCAATTATATGTGTAAATTTAACTTCTAAACATTGCTCCAATTTATCTATTTCTCTCAATCCTTTTTGACATTGTTCTCTACTTTGTATCACATGTACTCTTACGATAGTATCCCAACTGATTCTATGTAATCAGTAAGAGGTTCAAACATCTGTTCATCCTACCAGATTCTCACTAAAGAAGAAGAAAAAAAGCTGATCTGCACTGCTTCAGTTCTATGGATTGCATTTGACCACTGCTGTGTTTTAATGTTCATCTGCTCCAAAATTTATGTTGAAATTTAATGTTCAGTGCAACAGTATAGAAGGTGAGATCTAATGGGAGGTGTTTAGGTTATAAGGACTCCACTCTCAGGAAGCTATTAATGTGGCTAAAAAATGCTCCCAGGAGTGGGTTGATTCTCCTGTCTCTTCTTCCTTCTGCCATGTGACCATCCAGTTTCCTTCTCTTCTACAGGAAGCAATGTGCACAGTGCCATCTTGGAAAAAGCGAATAGCCTCAACAGACATCAAACCTACTAGCACTTTCACCTTAGACTTCCCAGCCTCCAGAACTAGGAGTCAATAAATTTCTGTTTATTATAAGTTATTCAGTGTCAGACATTCTGTTACAGCAGCACAAAATAAATTAAGAGAGCCACACTCCTAATAATTGGAATTTTCTTCATCATTATCATCATTTTATTAAATGAAGGCTTACAGTGTTCCAGGAACTTACAGATATTTTATATGATTTGTCTGACTATATGAGGAATTATCCACATTTTGCAGAAAACTAAGTTTTAGGGAGAATAAATGATTTCCTAATAAATAATGGAGCTTTGATTAGAAATTAGTCTCCATGTGATTGTTCTGTTTATGTTTCTGTATTTAGTCATCATTTGCATTTATAATGTTTGGTTTAATTTGCTTGTTCACCTTTTTCTATCTCCTGGAACAACATAAACAGTAAAGTAGTGAATTTGTTTGTCCTGACTATGAGTATTTCTTTAGTAATTAGATGAAAACTATGTATACAATACACACTCAATGAATAACAAATAATCCCAGCAAGTCTATCTATAAAGTCTGTGATTTTATGTTAACCAGTACACTGTGCTGGTCAAATGCATATAGGTGATATTCTTTTGGGACGTCCATTCTTCTCTCAAATGATTATATATTTGATAGTCCTATACATTTGGTGGTATCTCTAAATAGCTGTATTTGGACTGGCACTATTTAATCAGTTCATTCTTGTCACAGTATTACTACATAGTAAGTAAACCATCCCAAAACTCAGGACTTAAAACATCAATAAAATATTCCTGTGTGCACATATCTGCAGGTCAGCTGAAATTAAGCTTTCTGGATTGGACTTAGGCTCTGGGCTTTGGTCTCCAGCTGGATTTAGATCTGCTTTTCATGTCCCTTATTATATGATGAAAAACTGAAATACAGATAGAAAACAGCCAGATTATATTTGGCTACAATCTGCAGCAACTATCTCAGGAAGCCAATTCATAATCCCACAACCAGCCCAGTAGTCCAACCTGCTATCTATAAATCAGACTTATAGAATGTCAGACAACTATCTGTAGCACAAGTCCAAGAAACCAAACAATAACCCTGAAAACAATCAGACCGAAGTGTAAATGTTAAATAATTAACGACAATTTTCCTAACTTTTGGTCCTGCTTTCAACTTAGGACCAACCAGACAAAGTCAAAAATGTGCCATTATCCAATTACATAGGATGTCCAACCTCTAGTTAGCCCACCTACAGCTTACACCATGTCAACAATCTAGAATCTGGGCATATCTGAAGCTTTTCCTTTTTTCTGATATGAAGCTTTCTCACTCCTCCTCCGGCTTTTGAGTTTCTGCTAAACACAAATGAATTGTGTTCAGCAAACTTTAAATTTAGTAAACTCTAAATAAGTAGACTTTGCTTGTTCCCAATTGGTTGATCTTCATTTATTTTCACCGTGGTCTGCTCCACATTTACCATTATAGGGCCCAAGCTACAGAAGTTAAAATGTCTTCCTTTAGCATCTTTTTTTCATAGTGGTCACTGGTGCACAAGACTGCAAACCTACCCTATTAGCATACCTGGTATTTCAGTCATGTTTGCTTGTTCACATACTGTTGTTTAGAATCTTGTTATATTAATCAGACTCAACCTGAACACCCGTGGACTCAAAAATTGTGTAATCTAATCATTCCCAGTCAGCATGAAATAATGCAACAGGGACAACATGAACATAATAAAAGTTTCCTTTCAAAAAAGGAAAGGAGAAACACATGATAGACAATATTGATTTGCAACAAATTCTGCATTTTTTTAAGGAAACTTTCATCAGATTCCCCTAAAGTGGAAAAAATAAATGTAATTTGATCAGACCCAATTTGTACCCCTTAGAAGTGATTTCCACTCCACTGTTGTCCAAGGCTCTTTATTCTTACCTCCAGGAGGTATTTACTTTTTCTTAGGTCATTTTGTGATGGCATAACAAAATGTCTGAGACTGGGTAATTTGTTAATAATTAAAACTTATTTCTCACAGTTCTGGTGAATGGAAAGTCTAAGATCAAAGTGCCGGCAGGTTTTGTATCTGAGGGTCCAGTATCTGCTTTCAAGAGTACTCCTTGAGGCCGGGCGCTGTGGCTCACACCTGTAATCCCAGCACTCGGAGGCCGAGGCAGGTGGATCACGAGGTCAAGAGATGGAGACCATCCTGGCCAACACAGTAAAGCCCCGTCTCTACTAAAAATACAAAAAATTAGCTGGGCGTGGTGGCGCACACCTGTAGTCCCCACTACTAGGGAGGCTAAGGCAGGATGATTGCTTGAAACTGGAAAATGGAAGTTGCAGTGAGCCAGGATTGTGTCACTACACTCCAGCCTGGTGATACAGGGAGACTCTGTCTCAAAAAAAAAAAAAAAAAAAAAAAAAAAAAAAAAAAAAAAAAAAAAAAAAAAAAAAAAAAAAAAAAAAAAAAAAAAAAAAGAGTACTCCTTGAATACTGTATCCTCTAAAGGGAAGGAACTCTGTGTCCCCACAGGACAGAAGGTAGAAGGGCCCAGCTAGTTTCCTTCAGCCTTTTATAAAGTTGCTAATCCCATCCATGAGGGATTTGCCCTTAAGTCTTACTCACCTTCAAAAGATCCAATCTCTTCATATTATTGAAGTAGGAGGCAGGACTAAGTTCCAGACCAGATTTAAGACTGGCTGAAACAGGGAAGAAGCACTGAAAGTGCCTGTCTATAAGACACACCCACCAGTGCCATGAAGGTTTACCACTTCCACAGCGATACTGGGAAGTTACCGCACCTTTCCAGGGAAACATCCGGAAATTCCCAACCCTTTTACTAGAAATCTCTAATTAACTAGGTCCTTAATTTGCATGTAAATAAAAGTGGGTATCAATATGACTGCAGAACTGCCCCTGAGCTGCTACTCTGGAAACATTGCATATGGGGTAGCCCTGCTTTGCAAGGGTAAGTATCTCTGCTGCTGCTGTACACTGCCGCTTCAACACAAGTGGCTGTTTAACACCACTAGCTTGCCCTTAAGTTCTTTTCTGGATGAAACCAATAAATCCCCCAGGCAAAGCTCCAAATCTGGGGCTTGCCTACCCTGCATCACTATAACATTGGTGATTAACTTTCAACACCTGATTTTTTTCTTTTAAACAGAGTCTCACTCTGTCACTCTGGCTGGACTGCAGTGACATGATTTCCGCTTACTGCAATCGTTCTAGCGATTCTCCTCCTCAGCCTCCTGAGTAGCTGGAATTCTGGGTTCTAGCGATTCTCCTACTCAGCCTCCTGAGTAGCTGGAATTACAGGCACACACAACTAGGCATGGCTAATTTTTTGTATTTTTACTAGAGACGTGGTTTCACCATGTTGGCCAGACTGGTCTCTAACTCCTGACCTCGCTCGTCTCAGCCTACCAAAGTGCTTCCATGTGTGAGCCACCATGCCTGGCCTCAACACATGAATTTTCAGGGATATTCAGAGTATAACATTTTTCTAATATCCTCCATGGCTATAACTGAACCAGACACTAAAAATATGCCTGTTTGATAGCTGAGCAAAAAATCTGGCAAAACCTTTGTTTATATGGCATTCTTAAAAGCTTTGGTGAGTCTTTCCATGTAGTTGATTTAGTCAACTCCATATTCAAAAGTCACAGACATAATTGTTTTCAAGAATCAGCCCTCCCTATTGCAATATAAACCTAACTGTGGCTTCCTCAAACATACCCTCTCTAATACCCTGCCTTTACTTTTTCAACTAGTACTTTTTCTGGCAGAAATAGCTTACATGGCACAACTGTAATAATTAATGAAAGATGGATATGTTGGCCATTTGCTTGATATGGCTTTAATCTGATGCTTTGTTGGTCCAGCTATATACTTGCCTTTTTCCGTTTGTCTTTCAAGTCTGTACTTGCCACTGAGTTGCCTTCTCAGTTAGGTGTTTCTGAAATCATATTTAGAATTGCTTTTGCCAACTTTACATTTCTTATCTATCTTCCTTTAGCACTTACCACAATGTAACCTGATGCCCTCACCAGCTGCATGTGATCATTGTTTACTCTAGTGTCAATTTCTGTAACTATGCTTGTAACAGAGCAGATATTCTTTAAATATTGCTTGAATAAATGAATGAATGAATGAATGATTCTAATTGAGGTCTTAGCCTAATCTATAACATTCAGAGCTGACATCAAGAGAAAAATTATATACTGACATACTTTAGCCCAAAGGAAAAGAATATAAAATGCAGTCCGTATCATCTTTTGAAGGAATTTTCTTACTTAGTTTTCTCTGGGGCAGTACATGCTATTGTAGACAAAATCAATTAATTACATTTTGCTTGAACTAAAAGAATTATCATTTAAAAGTATGCCTTGTTATGTCTAAATTTTCTAAGTTCATCTTAAAAATATTCTGATATGCAGTTGTGTCTACATTATTTCTTGATCTGGGGTAAGCACTTTTGGAGTAGGGGAGCTATAAATATTATAGTACCTGCAAATGTGTTTACTTATTCTATTAAATAATATTAAGACACATTCTGGTTTGTGCACTGGCTTTTTAACAAATTTTCACATACATTTCAATTATAGGAATCTCATCACTTTTAGAGTCTCTGACAAATTTCAGTTATTAAACCTCTGAAATTATAAACCAAATGAAAAATACCCCTACACATAAGTAACTCTCTGTAATAATTTACTAAATTAAACAACTAACTAAATGCCTGTTATGCTGTATGTGTAGTTAATTTTTTATTAGTTATATCCATCTTACTCTTTATTGAGAATGTAGCAATTTATGCAATACCAGCAATGTTTGACTGGACTTAATTTTTTGAGACATTTACCAACAAAGCTCTCTACCAAGCTTTGTAATTTTTAAAAAAAGAAATTGGCATGACATACTAAAGGAAAATTTATTACAAAGATTCAATTAACAGTGTTACTACTGCTCATTGAAAATAAATATTATTTCCCTGAGTTTGATGAGTTTTAAAACTTAAAACTTAAAGAGTTTCAAAATTGAAGACATTTGGTTATTTGGTTTTGAAAAGGAAACTTTGATAATTTTTAGATTATCAGTTTAATATTTCCCACATCCATTTGACTATTTGTTATATACACAGTGACATAAAATAGTCACAGATGCCTTTATAAAATCCTATTTTCCTGAGTTCCGACTATTCTTTCCAAATGGTTCTTACTTAACCTATAATGTCTTCCTTTTTACTAACTTTATACTAATTATCATGGAACATATAGGTAAAAAGTAAATAATTTGGCTTACTCTGATAAGTAGCGTAAATCTCTTTTTAATAGAAGATATTTATAGTAAAATTCTCCTCATTACAACAGATTGAAATCAAAAGATTTAAATACAGTATTTCACTCTTAAGAACAGGGAATATCTGAAATATCAGAAACCTCATGCCTACTGACAAGGTTCATAAAGTACCAGGGTACTTGTATGAAAGTTGCTAAAAATATCATTTTTCTTTATGTACTCTATGTATTCTCATTTTTGTTTATGTACTCTCTTTGATTGCAGAAGTGCTATAAGATGCTGTTTTTTCTGATACTGATTTTCTCAGATGAAATGTGTGCTGTGGGTAAGAAGAGAAAGGTCAAAATAGGATTGAAATTGCTCTTTGCACTTTTCAGATTTTTTTCTTCTTATTTAAATTTTTTAACTAATCACATTAATTGTAATAACAGGGCCAGTCTCTAAATGGATTAGGGAAAGACATTTGCCTAAGTTGCTAATAAGCTTTACAAAAGCTTGATACCCTTAAAGAAAAGTTACCTAAGACACAGAAA
This sequence comes from Cebus imitator, assembly GCF_001604975.1. Lineage (NCBI taxonomy): Eukaryota > Metazoa > Chordata > Mammalia > Primates > Cebidae > Cebus > Cebus imitator. The sequence continues at coordinate 7,603,301 of NW_016107384.1, forward strand.
ATACTATTGAACAATGATAGCCATAACATCAGTAAAAACTGATAGAATAATATTTAGTTTTTTTTGCACTTTATGTCAAATGAACATAGTTTTGTTACCACATAAAAATGAGAATATTTATAAATGGTAGTATGTGATGTAAATTTAAGTGAAAAATAAAAGATGAATAAAGAATTAAGGGGTCATCTTGCATTGCATTCACTGACTCTTTCACAAGATTTTTGGTATATGTTTATGAAGAGAGACAGATTCCAAATGTGAAGTTGAATGAGATTTTGATTTCTTCAGAATTACAGTTGTTGTTGAGAGGGTACAGTTTCAGGCAGTATAGTAGATGATGGGGATGTCATTAATAATAAACCAAACAAGCAAAGCTCCTTATTTTCATGAAGTTTATATTTTGAAGTGAGAGAAAGAAAATGAGTAACATATATTAAACGGTTATGTTATTTGGCTCAAATAGCTGAGGAGAATCGTGAACATGGGAAAGAGGATAAGAAATGTCAATGGGAGATTGTTGACATTTTGTGTAAGGTTTATAGAAAAGTTCTCATTGAGAAGATGATTTTTATTTAAGAACCAGAAGGAAGTGAGGGATCTAGCTGTATGGATATCTAGGGGAAGAGCTCACCAAGAGAGGTAAGAGTCAGAACAAAGACCAGAGCAGATGATGTGCCTGATGTTGTCAAGGAACAGGAGGGTGAAGAGTATGACAAGACAGAGGAGAAAGGCAGGAAGAATCACAGATGAGGACAGATTGGAAACCACAGGCCAGATCCTAAGGGCCTTCAGACTTCTAGAGTTTGATCAGGGCCTTGATCCTCACTGGGAGACGGAAAAGCCATTGAGTGACTTGACAGAGGCATGAAATGAACAGTTTTAAGCTTTATATTCTACTACTATTCTGCTACTAGAGACAATTATATATACAGTATAACTAAGGAGGAAATGCTTGGTTCATATCAAATTGGTGGGATTCTCCTTAGATCTCTGTGTAATATAGAGGAGTTATAAACTCACTGGGTTACAAATAAAAGGGGTTAGACTATAATCTCTAGGGCTTTTACTACAGTTCTGTGGTGAGCTTTTTATGGTTTATAATATCTTGTGACATGTATCTAAAACATGTATATGGAAAAACACTTCTGTCAGAACCATGACATATGCATGTATAAAAATACATTCACCCATTAATATGTACAATTATTACATATCAATAAAATAAATAAATAAATAAAAGGCAAAACATTGAAAGGGGCATAGGTATACTACTTCCAACGACTTCTCCTTTCTTTGCTAACAACTGATTTCATTCAATTTTTTAGTCTGCTTTGTCAGAAAATGGTGAAGCAACAACTCTCTTTATACAAGTGTAAAAGAACTAGAAACTGAGAGCAGTCAATTAAATTTTAGGGTAAAGTCGGTGTTGAACAACGAGAACACATGGGCACAGTGAGGGGAACATCACACACTAGGGCCTGTTGGGGGTTGGCAGGGATAGGATAGGGATAGCAAGGGGTGGGGGTATTGGGGAGGGATAACATCAGGAGAAACACATAATGTAGATGATGGGGGGATGGCTGCAGCAAACCGCCATGGCATGTGTATACCTATGTAACAATCCTGCATGATTTGCACATGTACCCAAGAACTTAAAGTATAATAAAAAAATAGTAAAATTAAAAAACGCTGAGGAAAATGACAGAGGAAATATTTATAGAAGCAGGAAATTACAAAAATAAAACCTTAATTTGAGATTCTTTGAGAAACAACAGATAAAATGCAAATAGAAAACCTATTAAAATGTTTTAGTTTTTTTTTTTTTTTTAAATTAGGGTATGTTTTGCTTTTTTTTTTTTGAGACAGAGTCTCGCTCTGTCACCCAGGCTGGAGTGCAGTGGCATGATCTCAATTGACTGCAACTTTCACCTCCCGGGTTCAAGTGATTTTCATGCCTCAGACTACTAAGTAGTTGGAATTACAGGCACATGCCACCTCACCTGGCTAATTTATGTATTTTTAGTAGAGATGGGGTTTTGCCATGTTGGCCAGGCTGGTGCTGAACTCCCGATTTCAGGTGATCAGCCCACCTCGGTCTCCCAAAATGCTGGGATTACAGGTGTGAGCCACCACATCTAGCCTGTTTTGCTTTTAACAAAAGCATTTACAAACAAAATTGGTCACGTGTAAAAATAATTTCTTTGGGAAAAATAACAGGATTAATAATAAAGATTATATACACAAAACTTAAGAATGATTGATGCCTTTTACATATATTCAAGTTGAGAAGATATACAGTAGATTACTGATTTTGGTGAAAAACAATCAGGTAAATAAACACAAAAATGTATAAAATATTATCTTTTAATTTACTTTGACAAACATAATTTAGTTTTAATTATTTATGAGTTTTATGAATTTTCCATATGAAGTAAATGAAATATAATGGAATTTTTAAAGATTATGAAATATTTATTCTCATTGATTCTTTTCAGCATATATTATTGAGGTTATTCTTCGAATAAGGAAACTAATCCTAGATATGTTTGTCAAATATATTGTATTTGGAGCTTAATTAATTGGGAAATAATTCAATATCTAATCATCATATGGCTTAACAAGAACAAAATTCTATTTAGTAAGATGTTCCACTTCATTTAACTCAGATCAAAGGAAAAAGATGAAAAGTTAATTGCATGGTAATACCAAGCAGAATAATTTCCCAAAAATCACATTTTGATGAAGTCATTTCAGAATCATATATTTAAAAAATATTATACAATATTATTGTTAAAACAACATTTAAGCACAATAATTGATTATGAACTCTATCATGATCTTTGGCAAAAGATTTAGTCAGATTGATAAGTATAATCTGGTAACAAAGTAAAAAAAATGGAAAAGAATATAGAGGTTACAAAAATAAATGCATTACTATACATGATATTAGTCCATTCTTGCATAGCTATAAAGAAATACCTGAGACTGGTAATTTATTTCTAAAAAAAGGAGATCTAATTGGCTCACGGTTCTGCAGGCTGTACAGAAAGCATAGTAGCTTCTGCTTCTGAGGAGGCCTTAGGAAACTTACAGTCATGGTGAAAGGCGAAGGGGAAGCAGGGACATTTTACATGGCCCAGCAGGAGCAAAAGATGGGGAGAGAGGTTGCTAAGCACTTTAAAACAACTAGATCTCAGAAAAACTCACTCAGTTTCAAAACCATGGCTTCAGGGGGTTGGATTTTAAATCATTCATGAGAAATACACCCCCATAACCCAATCACTTCCTACCAAGAACTGCCTGCAACACTAGGGATTAAAATTTGACACAAGATTTGGTGGGGACACAATTCCAAAACATATCATATAGTAAGTATAGTTGAATAATTTCTTAATGTCAAAAGTTAAAGAGGCAAATGGTAAAAAATATATTTAAAAGAAATTGAAATACATGAATATATGACAGAGTTATAAATAACAGACTGATAATATACTTCAGGTTTGACAGCAGATAGAATAGACGTTATTCACCACTTACCTTCAGAGGTAATAAAATACTTAATTACATTGAGCTGATAATGTGCTTCTTGGTGTCCCTAGTGAGCCATGTTCTCTACAGATAGTAAAAATCCTAAAACATTAAACAGGATTTATTATTTTATCTGACTGAATGGGCTACCCACTAAATTTTAAGTTTCTTGAGGATTGAAATTATGTTTCATTTATTTTTTTCTAGTGCTTCCTTTAATGCCTGGAACACAGTAAGTAATGGAAGTTGAGTTGGCACGGTTGTTGATTATACAGTAATGGTCTATTAAGGAAAGCCTCAAGGACTAGTCTGAATTACTGTCTCCCTTGTTAGTCACCCATTCTCTTATCCATTCTAGTTGCTTTTATCCCTAATGACTTCACTAAATAGGTCATCAAGTAACATTACCATGTCATAATTTAATTGTTTCTACGTTCACATCTAAGTTAGCCTCTCGGTGGCATTTGCCATTATTTATTATCCTCATTTGGGAGTTTTCTAGAATTTTAAAACTGTATCTCTGCTTTGTTTTTTCATCAACTTATATATATCTCTTTTGCCATTTTTCTTTGTTGTTGTTGTTGGCTTCTGCTCTTCATTTCACGTTTTGGAGCATCCCAGGACTTTATCCTTTGATTCATTCATCTGAGTTCTCTCCATAGGGGATCTCATTATTTTACAAGCAGAAAAAAAAAATCCAAATCAGAATCCTCTTTGATCCTGGTCTAAACCTTGTTTTTTTCCTTTATCTTATTAATTACATTCCCTCTCAGCACCTTAACTAAACCATGCTGGCCAAATCATAGCCCATTACATGTGTCATGACAGTGACTACTAGTTCTCATCAATATATATATAATGTGTTTCTTTCCTTGGTATGGCCAGGGCATATCTGTTAGTTCTATTGGATCTAGTTTATGCCATGAAATTAGATGTAGCCTTTGGGATATGCACAAAAGTGAGGTATACCATTTTCAGACATGACTCTTAAAATCTTTGTTGTATTCTTCTACTCATGCTATCTTCCTATGCCCGCTGGCCAGATAAACAGAGGATAGAGAAAACATTTAATTCATCACCAAGTGCTACATTATATATCACTTCTACTTTGCCACTGGCTGGATGGTATCTGCTAAATTACTGGTATTCTCATTTTCTGATTTTTTTTTCTTAATGTGATATATAAATGGAAACAGTCTATAATTTTTCATTTCTGTGATTAGGGATGACAATTTTTTTTGTTACCAGGTTTCTAATTCAAGAGCAATCTTTTCTTTTAGTAAAGCAAAATATGGTTTCTTTAGTGGATAAATATTTGTTCCGAGGAAAATTTGGAGAGACATTTTGTTTCTTTCCATGTTTAATTTTCTTATATCTTTTCCCATTCTAAGTTTCTTTTTCTCCTAATTGCTGCTTTCCTTTTTAGTGCTCATTTCCCTTAGGGTATGAATCAGTTCATTCTCTATATTACTATAAAGAAATAACTGAGACTATGTAGTTTATTAAAAAAAAAAAAACACCTGAGTTTTAATTGGCTTGTAGTTCTGCTGGCTGTTCAGGAAGCATGGCAGCATCTGCTTCTGGCGAGGCCTCAGAAAACTTCCAGTCATGGTAAAAGGCAAGGGCGGAATGGTCACATCAGATGGCCTGAGTAGGAACAAGAGAGAGAATGTGAGTGGGTAGACACTACACACTTTTTAACAACCAGATGTCACAAGAACTCATGCACTATCTTGAGGACAGCACCAAGTGGATGGTACTAAACCGTTCATTAGAGATATATCCCCATGAGCCAGGCACCTCCCACCAGGCCACCCTCCAACAGTGGGGCTTAAAATTCAACATGAGATTTTTTGGGGGATACAGATCTAAATCACATGAGGATACCTTACATTTACTTTATTTATCTTCTATCCTTAGGGCATTATAATTCCAAGACTGCATTCTCATGTACCCTGTGCACTTTTAAATCTGGAGTGAGTGCACTTTTATAACCCTGGAGTAAGTGCTCTGGTGTGCCAATGAAAATTTTCATTATTTTACTACATAGGGTCCATTTTCTGGGAATTGTTTTGATCAATCTTTGCTGCTTCTTCTCTTTGCAGTTTTTTTCCAGATTTGCACTTCTTTCTTTGAAGATGTGGAGACAGCTCACATGGATTTGATGATGTTGTGAATGAAAGTGTTTGACAAGATTCAGTTTTCCAGTTTAATCCTTGAAAGCATCCTATAAGCTGCATATATTAATAGCTCTGTCAACATTAATCTTACAATTCTTAAAACAAGTTCATGAGGTAAGAAGTATTATATCCATTTCGCTTTTAGAGATTAGATCATTTCACACCATTGTTGAGGAATAAATGTAAGCTTGGTCTTCGAAATTTCCAACCATTACTTATTTGTTTGTTCTATACTCACCTCCAGATATCAGAATACATGATGACTTGCTTAAATTTTTAACCTTCTCACTTATCTTCATCTCAGAAAAAATTCAGTATTTTATCATGTTCTGCTAAAAGTAGACTTTGGGCACTTAAGGTGCAAATTAAAAAATTTATTTCAACCAGCATTATGCTGATTTGAGATTTCAAAATGTACTTAAAATTCTGTTTGATATTTGGGTAATCTTGGGCAAATGCTATTTTATCTCAGTTTCCAAGTGACTATGAATTTAAATCAAAGTGACATTCTTATTTACACTTATAAATAATGGAATCCTGAAAAAGAAAATTTGTCACTATGCTGTCTCCTATAATGAGGGATACATTATACACATTCAAACTATAGGGAGCATAGGAAATTTTCATTACACTTTTTATACAAATTTGGGTGTGTGTATGTGTGTACATTCACCTACAAAATGATAATCACATAGTCTCATACACAGGTAAAAAATCATATGAATACTTTCTGAAGATGAGATTGAATCTATTATGGTAAGTTGAGAACTAGATTTAAACATGTCTTGCATTTGTGAATTCCTTGAAATTTTTACTGCCATCTTTCAAGTTGTTATTTCCCACTATCTGATTATTGCAGAATTATGAGTACTTTCTCTAAAAATACGGAGTCTTCTAACAATAATTGTTGTCTGAAAACACAAATTTGATTGTGTAATTCAAGATTCCTGATCACGTACAGAAATAACACAAAATATCCTAGTTTAATATTCACACAATTTGACACTGTAGGAATAATTTTAGAGTGTCATATTCTCAATATCCTGATATATCTGTACTGTAACCACAGATTCCTATTTGCCTTTTCTTTTGCATGCCCTCAACTGACTTTCTTATTTATGTTTAAGCTGAGTCTTCGTTCTGCTTAAGCACTTTCATAAAGAAGAATTTATTAATACTGTCAGAATTAAACTCTAGTATTCTTTATAGTCCCCAGACATTTACGGTACAGTGTGATCTGTTCTGTTGTGGTGGTAAGGTTCAACCACTATAGTTGTTCTCACACTTGGTCACATATTCAAAATATATGTGTAAACTTTTGGGTAGTGTCCATGACTAAGCTACATACATGAACAATTACTAAATATCTTATAATACTAGGCATTATGCTAAGCATTTCTCATACAATGCCTTAGTTAACACTCAAAAGACATCAACTCAAGAGATGAAGAAAGTGGCATGCAAGGAAGTTAAAGAAATTGCTCTTTATTGTCACTAAACTTTCACTTCAATTTAAAGTATCCTTCAATTATAAACAGAAACAATATATCTTAGCAATTTAACAATTGTAGTGATTTTCTCACCAATAGAAATTGCATATCTCTTATAACATATTACAGAGGTTGTATAGATTTAAACATATTGTTTATCATCTTCAAAATTTTGTTCATTAATAGCCTTCTGATAGATCTTGTTATTTAACATGTAAACAAAGAAGCACCTATAATACTTCCAAATTAAGTTTTATGAAATATTTGGTATTTCAATATTATTGGTTTATTTGGTAATTATATTTAATTTAAAAAACGTAAGACATTATTCTGAAAATGTATCAATTATGATTCACTAGACTGTAAATATTATGGAAAAACTAACAATCGTATCTAATATCTGCTCATGCAATAGTACACCTAATATGGCCATAGTCACAAGTTCAGTGACTTACAAAACAAAATAAATGGTTCTCACACTGGTCTCCAGATTGAGTGCAGTTTTACTGATTCAGGCTAATCATGGCTCAGCAGCAAGAGAGGCTTGACTCAAGGCAGTGGATTAGGATCAGGTCAGCGACAAGTGAAGCTTATTACCTGTGGATCAACAGATACCTTCAGAATATTGTTCTCACAATAAATTAATCACAAGAACCAAGCCAAACTGGGCAATCACATTTAAGGCCTATTTGAAATATGTCCACTAATATTTCATTGGCCAAATCATCTTACATGGCTAATCCCAATACCAGGGGTGTAGTATACCAAACCCCAGGTAGGTATAGTTCACCCAAAGAAGAAAATGATTTATAGTTACTGAAAAATAATCCAAGCTACCCCAAGAATCCTTGGTTCAGACCATATCATGCCAGTATTTTTTGTTATTTATTTTTAGATGAAAAATTAAGATTGGGATGTTAACATAATTGGCCTCATTCATTAAATTTGGGAAGTATCAGAGGCATATGTCAAGATGCTTCTGCTTGATCCCAGAATGTCTGATTTTTCCAGTATACATTTATCTATCTAATAATTATCAGGCAAACCTTTGGAATTTTCTCAGCGTATTTCCCATAACGCAAAAAGTAAGTAATATCTTTAAATAAACTTCATTTATGTAGAAAATGATTTAGACTGAATATTTAAGTCTGAAAATATTAATGAAGATGTTACTCTAATTAAATGCTTTATTAAACACTAAATATCAAACGCAGTTAAAATTAGTCATGACACTAAACATTGAGAATGCAAGTCAAAACCATAATGAGATACCAATTCACACCCATTAGGATGTCTATTATAAAAAAATAAAGAAAATAACAAGTGTTGGCAAGAATGTGGAGAAAATGAAATGATTCTGCTTTGCTGGTGAGAATGTAAAATGGCACAGCTTCTGAGGAAGACAGCATAGTATTTCTTCAAAAAATGAAGAACAGAATTATCATATGATCTAGCAATTCCACTTTTAGGTATATACCCAAAATAATTGCAAGCAAGAACTTGAATAGGTATTTGTAAACCAATGTTCATAGCAACATTATTCACACTAGAAAAAGGTAAAAACAACCAAATGTCCATAAACAGACAGATTAAAAAATGTGGAACAATGTGGTGTATAATGTTAATATTATTCAGCTATAAAAGGAATGAAATTCTGACATATGCTACAACATGGATGAACCTTAAAAACATGCTAAGTAAAATAAGCCAGTCACAAAAGTATAACTACTGCTTCATTGTAATTATATAAATTACCTAGAAAAGTAAACTATAGAGATAAAACAAGAAATAGGGCTTCTCAGGGGCTAAAAAGAGAAAGAAATAAGGAATTATTCTTTAAGAAGGATAGATCTTTGGGATGATGAAAAAGTTCTGAAGATGGATAGTGATGATTATTTCACAACGTGAATGTACGTAATGCCACTGAATTGTACTCTTAAAATGGTTCAAATGGTAAATTTTAAGCTATATTTATTTTGCCACTGCCTAAAAAATAGAAATAAATAAGATACTCTAATCATTAAAGAATACTATGTGGCTAATATAAATCTATCAGGATTAACTAAATAGATACACAATAAAGAAACAAGGGGATAAGACAAAATCTTGAGTAAGAGAACCTGAGAGCATACAATGAAATTTCTTTTAGTAAAATTGGCTAAACAGGAGGGAGATTGATTAGATGTCTGTAATGTTAAGTAAGAAGATGGTAGTGAAATCTCCAGAACAAAGTAAAAACTCTACTGTGAGAACTGATCACAGGCTACTAACAAATCTGAAACACAGTATCTTTTAATCAGACTAAACATAATTGAATTTTTGCCTTGCATAAGTAATCACACTTTAAGGTGGAGGGAGGCAGAGTTCTGGTTGGCACCAAGTAACCCAGCTGTGGTGAAAATGGGACTAAAGGAAAGTAAACAAGGAAGGACTGACAAATTCACAGTTTTTTATATAAAGCCTGTGTCTGTGACTCCAGTTAGTGAATCTGGGATACTTTATAATTCAATAGAATTCTCCTACTGCAGAGAAGAAGTTGATAAATGTGACTTCAGCTAGCCTATCAACAATTGATGTTTGTCAAGAGGAAAAATGGAAGTATTTTCCCTCTGGTACATTCCTGCAATAAATCAAAACACTTAGGTATTTGAACAAATAAGACAATGAATCAGCAAGGGTTATCAATAATTGTCTTACTTTTCTATAGCCCATGAATTTGCTACATTAAAACTGTTTCTGCATTCTAAATTTTACACATCAATAACATAGCTTCCTGATAATTCAAAAAAAGTCAATCACATAACTAATATCTGATCATTAAAGCTGTGTTGCAAAGAATCAACCAGATGTTTTGTGGCAGCTTTTTACCAGGTAATACATTATGAAATAATGATGATTTGATTTTACAAATTTGTTTTCCACATGAGCATAAGATTTATATTTGTCTCAGTTTTTGTCAGCATTAATAATATACATCATTAAAGAATGTTAGGATCAGACCTGATGAAAAGGAAAGGTGAAACAGAATAAATAAAGAATACTGTCTTTAAATCAATGAATACAGTCTACATGAAAAGAGAAAAAGAAACCTGCAGAAAAATATTTTAATGTGTTATAAAATAATGTGAAACATTTAATGGAGGCAATGCTACAAGAAAAACATTTGTTTTGTCCTAAAATAAATCAATTTAGTTTACTTTTGGTAAAATATAAATGTTTATACCCACAGTTTATCAATATAGTTTGCATAATTAATTACATTTTATTCTTATGCATAAATGGCAAGGATAAATATGCTTGGGGATAATTGTTTAATAATTATTTCATAAACATTCATTTAGAGTAGGTACTACAATTCAATATTCACTCTACTTCAAAATTTATTATCAAAATAATATTTTAGTTTTGCATACTACCAAGTATAACTGACTTTTCAGGAATGTATGCTATATTCACCTGTGCCATTTTTAATCTCCTAACTCAACCATCCATTTATCCTGGAATGTTCTAAAATCTAGTTGGGGAAAAAAAAAAAAACCTTATGGAAAGGTTGGTATTTTATATTCATTTCTCAGTGTTAATTTTGTGGAAAGTGGGATATCGGAATAAAATTTTTTAAATCTTGCTCCGTAAGGCATAGACACTCCACTTTTGTTTCTGCCCCTTCTTTGCTTCCTGATCCATCAGAGAAAGCTGATCCCCAATTCAGAATGAAGAGCAAAAGCTTGATTTGGTATGGCCTATCTTGGCAGTCATTCCTCAAGTTGTTTGATTTGTAGATAAGCATACAATACCTTTCTGCAGATGAAACCCTAGGAAGTCTCCAAGAAATACCACACAACCAAAATCCAAGTTCCACTAAGTAATGTTATATTTTCTAGCTGAAAATAATTAGTTTGCAGCACTGGAGAGTGACTAAAGCAGGCAGCTATTGAAGAGATAAAACATACCTAAGAAAGAAATTACATCATGTAATATTCACACTTATAAATCTTTGTACCTGAGGGCACTCTCCAATCTATGAAGCCTGGTGTAGTAATAATTCAAAGAAAAAATATTGGTGTGGCTAAAATTCAAACAAATTTTTATTGGATTCAGGAGTTGGAGGATTCATTTTGGGGGTATAATAGCTTGTGTAAAATTAGAGAAAGAAACCTACGTAGGAAGAAGCATGGGGATGTTTTAAATGCTCATATAAACCGTACTGAAATCCTTGAATAACACATGGACTGCACATATGCAGGAGGTTCTCCTTAAGTTCCATCAGAAAACAATAGTTTAAGGCATTAAAAAAGCTGAGGCCAGGCATGGTAGCTTTACGCCTGTAATCCCAGCACTTTGAGAGGCCCGGGCAGGCTGATTACTTGAAGTCGAGAGCTTGAGACCAGCCTGACCAACATGGAGAAACTCCATCTCTACTAAAAAGATAAAAAATTAGCTGTTGTTGGGGCACATGTCAATAATACCAGTTATTTGGGAGGCTGAGGTAGAAGAATCATTTGAACCCGGAGGAGAAGGTTGCTCTGAGCTGACACAGAGCCATTGCATTCCAGCCTGGGCAATAAGAGAGAGACTCCACATCAAAAACAAACAAACAAACAAACAAACAAACCAAAAGATCACCAGCAACAACAACAAAAATACTGCTGAGCAGGAGTTTTTACCCCACCCCTCAAGAGAGATTGAGTTTGAAATTTAAGTGTGCTAAAGTAACAACCTTCTAAGGAGATAATCAAAATTCTTCTGAGAAAGATAAAAGACTTAGGTACTCTACAATGTGTCACCCACGATTTATATTATGCAATTTAAAATATCACATATATATATATGAAGAAACTGAAATTCATGAACCCACAGAGAGAAAAATAAGTCAGCAGAAATTGAGTGCAATATGATAAAAAGTTAAAATTAGCAGAAAGTGACTTTTAAGCAATATTATAAATATGCTCAATGACCTAACGTAAAATACAGTCCTAACGAGTAACAAATGGAGAAGCATCACAGATTTTAAAAAACTATAAAAATATTTTAACAGAACTACATATAAAGAAGAAAAATCACTGCATGAGTTTAACTGCATAATGAAAAAAATAAAAGAAAGTATTGATAACCTGGAAGATACATTAATAGAAATTTTCATCTATGACAAATAGAAAAATTAGTGCAATGAAATGATTGGGTGTTTTATGACCTGTGAAAAAATATCAGGTGGTATATCATGTGTAATTGGAGCTTCAGTAGAAAGGAAAGAGAGAATGAGACCAAGGCAGTGAAATATTAATGTAAAACTGCTGAGCATAGATGAGAAATCTAAATTTATAATTTCAAGAAGCTCAACAAACTCATACCATAATAGTTATAAAAACAACTTTTTCAATATACTAGATAGCTGCAATTAATAAGTTTGGAATACATAGTGCTGTCTAGAATATGGAACTACTGGAATTTTTATATACTGCTTGTAAGAGTGTTAAGTAGTAAATCACCTTGGAAAATAGTTTGACACTTCTTTGTAAATTTAAATAATTGCTATCCCTGGTTAAGCATTTTTTGCTATTAGGTATTTTTCTAGGATAAATTAACACCTATGCCTCAGGATGATAGGCCTTCCCCTCCCACCATAAAGGTCTAACACTAGAAATAAACAGTATGTCTGTCAATCTGTGAATGGATAAAAAGTTATATATTGATACACTAGAATATTGTTTAGCAATACAAATGAACTGTGGATACATACAACAACATGGAAAAATTACCCTGATACTGAGTTGTACAAAATAAGTGAGATACAAAAGAATGCATGTTGTATTGTCTCCTTTATATAAACTTCCACATTAATCAAAATAATCAATGGTGACATACATCAGTTTAGTGATTTACTGAGACAACTGGGATGTCCCAGTGAAAGAGCTGATAGGATAATTTAAGAGGCACTGAAAATCATCTATCTCTTGATCAGGATAATGGTTATCTTGATATCCTGATTGTATCCTGGTTATGCATATACACATTTACAAAAATTGTCTAATTGTATATTTAAGATCTGTACGTTTGTAAATTTTACCAAAAAAAATACTAAATTCTAAATGGTAGGTGTATTCATTTCCTATTACTACTGTAACAAATCATTACAAGCTTAGTGTTTTAAAACAACTATAAGTTATTTTCTTACAATTCTGGAAGTGAGAAGTCTAAAATCAGTCTCACCGGCTAAAGTCATAAAGTGTACATGCTTGGTTCATTCTGTAGGATCTTAAGAATAATCTGTTTCCTTGACTTTTAGCTTAAAAGTATATATATGCACACGCACAAACCTCTACTTGTATGCATATATATATATATGTATATAAACATAAACATGTACATATACACACCTATGTGTATATATGCACAAATACATTCATATGGACATATATAGCATTTAAACAACTATATATGTCTGTTTCTACCTATCTATTTATATGTATGTAATGTTCTCATATTGTCCCCTGAAAATAGTTCCTCAGTAGCAATGCGCACACCCAGCACCGATCTCAATCTCTTGCTTCTAAATATTCTTTACAAACATGAAATACATAACTCTTTAGAGAAATGGTAGATTTCAGATCTAGGGCAGGGATGGTAAGAGATAAGCAAGGAAAACCTTGCTAAGCCAGAAATAAATGAAGTGCCAAAAAAATGATTGAAATATGTTGAAAGGGTACAATTAGATCTACAGTGCTCTCATTAGCCAATTCAGAGACAATTTTGCAATCAAAATTACCAAATATTGTAATAAGTTCAGTATCATAAGTCATTACAATATTTGGTAATTTTGATTCTAACTCATTATAATATTTGGTAACATTGATTATAACTCATAATATTTGGTAATTTTGATTATAACTCATTACAATATTTGGTAATTTTGATTGTAAAATTGTCTCTATAAATATATGGTAATTTTGATTGTAAAACTGTCTCTCTAAGTAAGTAAATAACACAAAATTAAAACTCTTCTTTTGAACAGAATATCAACTAATTAATGTGAATGGGTAATATCTTTAGAAAATGATTAATGTTTACTAAAACTAGAAGGTCAAAATTGTCTATGAAAGTTATCCAGACAGCTTTAAAATATCCACTAATACCTATTTAGTTAAAACAAAAGGAAAACTAGGAAATTCACAGAGGAGAAATCTGACAGAAACAACATTAACCATTAACCAAGCATTAAACAATTACGCATTAATGTGCTTAAATGTCAGGAAAAAAAACAACATGCCTCTGTCTGTGCATTTGTTTAGTTTTGCTATTTTTGGAACTTTTTTGAGTTTGAAATTATATGAAAGTAAAATGATTTTAAAAATCATACACAGCACATCATCTTCAGTCCTCCTCTCTCTTGATTGATTTGTGTTGTTGCAATCCCTATGTATCCAACGTTATCATACGAACATGAAAGTCATGGCAAGCATGCTGATGGTTCAGAGTGAAAGTGGGAGAAAAATTTGAGCCTTAATTACGTATTTGACTCAAGGACTTAGCAAATTTTGTAGCCATTCAGTTCTAGAGTTCCTATGTGACATAACACATATCATGTATATTTAAGCCTCTTTTAATTGTGTTTTCATTTATTGCTGCTGAACCCATCAGTACAAACAAACAAATGAAAATCTCACATCTTATACAAGCCAAACCCTGTTACCACTATAACAAACCAATTCAATATTATATATGGAGAAATCATTTGGAAAAAAATTATTTTTCCCAGTGAAACTGTTTCAACATTCTTCTGATTTATGGATTTCAATCTTCTTATACAACTTACCCTTAACTCTTTCCTCAGTGGCATGAGTATGTTATTTAAATTCTTATATGGCAAGTTTTGCATCTAATTAATTATTTGAATGGTCAATATACAAGCAATGCTATTTTGTTACTCAAAGTTAATGCCTGGGCTGGTGCAGTGGCTCATGCCTGTAATCCCAGCACTTTGAGAGGCAAAGGGGGGCGGATCACCTGAGGTCAGGAGATTGAGACCTGCCTGACCAACATGGCGAAACCCCATCTCTAAAAAAAAAAAAAAAAAAAAAAAAAAAAAGCAAGGCTTGGTGGTGGACACCAGTAATCACAGCTACTGGGCAGGCTGAGGCAGGAGAATCTTTTTATTTTTATTTTTGAGATGCAGTCTTGCTCTGTTGCTCAGGCTGGAGTGCAGTTGTACAATCTTAGCAGAGATAAGGCTGCACTCCAGCCTGGGCAACAGAGCAACACTCTGTCTCAAAAAAAAAAAAAAATTAATGTCTGGTTTATTAATCTAATATCTTGGGAAGAACAAGCAAGATTCAGATATTATTACAGTACTATTGTATATTGCTGATGTATTTTGACAAACAGTGACAGAGAGAAAGAGAGGAAGGAGGAGGGGGAAGGAGAGAAGGAACAACTTTCAGAATCTTTGTGGATAAGTCATGAATTTTTAATTCAAGGAAAAACTACATACATTGTATGTTAAGCTAATAAAATTTCTATAAACCTGTATTATATCATAATTGTGACATCATTTTGAATTTAATTTTTTAGTCATTCTTATTAAATATCTCCCTATTTCTTCATTTTCAGAATTCAAATACACAAAGAAAATATCACTGCAGTCATAGCAAATTTGGGGCTGCTAATATGGTAATGTGTTTGTAAATAACAGCCATGAAACAAGACAACCAGTCACTGGTAGTTTTCACTACTACTCAACATTTCCTTTATTTGAAATTAGAAACATACACAATATCTGATCAACTCACTTCAAGATTTCTACCATTTCTTTTTTGGATAATGCATCTCTTGTGTGTGATAATTAAAACCAAGTAATACCTTTGGTGTTTCAAACTTGCAACTCTAAGCAATGATAATGTAAGTCAAGCAAAAGAAAAGTTTATTAAACGATCTTATTTTAGTGTAACTATGTACCAAAATCAAGATTTACTTGTTTCCAATAAACTTTTAATGTTAATTTTGTTCTTCTATAGCATTCTCTTCAGAAGTGAGCTATTTAAGTACACTTCTTTTATCATCATTTAAATCCAAGTTTTTTCACCCTTTAAAAAAATTATGTTGATGTATATAATCATTTTGACCTATAATTTCTTTGCTTTTATGCATATAAACTCTCAATTGTGTCAACATTTCTGCAATTACATTTTGGTTTGTTAACATTTCCAGTTCTATTTTTACCCATCATCTATACTGCAATTTTGTCAACATCTTTTTTTTTTTTACCTTCCATTAAAGAAAATACCTATTTTGTTCCTTTGCAGAATCTGTATCAGACCTATCGTTACTTGTTCTTTAAGTTATTTATACTCCATTATTCTTTATATTTAAATCTAGGTATATCTCATGATTAAGTTTCAGATCAATTGAATTGAAATTTTTTTAGGTAAACATATTATCCCTAAGCTTGATGATAAGTCATGTGTCAAAAAGTTAATATGCTTGTGACATTAGCTGCAGTCCAGAAAATGAAATACTGTTTATCCAAGAGTCACTATTCCCTCCTTATACGCACTTTTCTCCTTCAAAGTCTTAACGCTGAAATAAAAAGAGGTAAAATTTATAGCCATGCAAATAAGCATTTCATTTTCAATCCAAAATTTGCCTGTTGTTTTAAACATGCAAATTATAATGAAGGTTTTGGGGGTAAGGTAGTGGTGGTAGTATGATAAAACTTCAACCATCTTTCATAACATGATTTAGTAGTGGTTTAGAGTTTAAGGTATTTTTTTTTTATATTTTTTCTTTTTTAGTTTCGGCACATTTTAGTCATGCTTCAAGAAACTACTTCCCAAAAGAAATAATAACCCTATTCTTCATCACTTTTCTTCGGGAAAATAGTTACCAGTCTTAAATTTCATGACCTACTAAGCAAGAAGCCATTAACTAGGGGGGAAATGATATTTGAATGAGAAACATCTATGTTCATTCATGATTTCCCATTAAATAGAATTTTTCAAGTTCAACAACCATTCTGACTTGATAGGTGATAATTTTAAAGAGAAGTGAAATGACTATATTAGAACAGATGACATTTATTTGACATAAGCTGGAATATTTAAAGTCTTAGATATGGTTCATAGAACAATATTGGTATATTGTTCAGAGGAAAACAATTACTCTAGTAAATAATTGCATATTCACCAACATGGTTCAATGAACTATGCCCAAACCTTTAAATATAGAAGATATAATACTTTGTACAAAGCTTTGAAGTTAATTGGAAAGTAATAAGTGCATTTAAAATACAGTAAACCTAACATCATTCCTATATGGTAAAAAGAGAAATAATCTCCATTTGAGGAAGGAGAAGGAGAAAAGAAGGACATACATCATAATTAAAAAAAATATAAGTATAAGGTCTGAAAGTATCTCTATGACATTAAAATCTTGCTTTCTGTATTATCCTAATTATGTATACAAGAAAAATACATTCATGATTTACAAATAATCCATTTTGTGTAGACTTCAAATATTTTCCTCAGATATTGTAAAGTGTAGTCAGTTCAGTATGCCATGGAGTAATATTGACCAAGTTACAACCTTGGACAGCTGTTATGCACAAAAGAGCTTTGACTAAGAATTTTTAGAGTTTTCAAAATAATTCCTGTTTGTAATTTTTATGTGACTATAAAATGCTCCCATAGATCAATGCAAAATAAGATGATGCCTAAGTTTGAATGTGTTTTTTACCTAATAACATGAATATAATAAATACTTAGTTGTTCAATTTCATACAGTAATTATTAAATACATTTCTTTTCAGTACTTTTTAAAAATAAACTTATTTATCATGACTTGCAAAATACACTGTCATTGCATTTATGGATTTATTTATGTATTTATTTAGAGACTCTTGTCAAGCTGCCAAGGCTGGAGTGCAAAAGTGCAATCTCGGCTCACTGCTGCCTTCATTTCCCGGGTTCAAGTGATTCTCCTGTCTTAGCTTCCCAAGTAGCTGGGATTACAGGCGCCTGCCACCATGCCCAGCTAATTTTTGTAATTTTAGTAGAGACTGAGTTTTATAATGTTAGGCAGGCTGGTTTTGAACTCCTGACCTCAGGTGATTCCACCACCTTGGCCTCCCAAAGTGCTGGGATTACAGGAGTGAGCCACCATGCCTGGCATTATATTGACTTATTGATCTTTGAATATTAGTCCGTATCTTTACCAACACTTGAATTTGGAATTGACTCACATAGGTATACAATGACTTTTACAATCATTTCAAATATCTTGATGTTAGAATGCCATTTACCATCTGTCAGCAATATGTCTAGACACAAGTGAGCTCAAGGCTTTATTTGAACTTGAACTCTGATAAAACTTGCATTCAGATCCTTGAAGGCAGTAGCATAGAGAGGGAAGGCCAAGTAGAACCCTGGGCACCTGGAGAAAGTGGAGTAACTGCTGATATGTTTCAGGGAGACAGGGAGGATATGGGTTGCAGGATCCCAAGGGAACCAAGATTCCAATCACTTCCTGTATGGTCCATTACCCTGTGGGACTTCATTTGTAAAACATAATTTTAAAAATAAAATTATTAGAAATTTCAAGACAGAGATCACAGTATATTTAACCCCAGGAGCTTTTAGACTCTTGATCTCAGGGTCCTATATAGTTTCAAACTCATGAAGCCAATTCTGTCTGTTTACCCTTTGACATTCTTCTGCTATGGGCTAACTCAGACAATCTCCAGTGTCAGAGTTATAGCCATGAACTAAATTTCTAAAATGACTACACTTACATGGGTAGTGTTTGGTTAGACTTCAGTTGGAGAACAAGAGATGGATTGATCACATGTTGATCATCATTCAATAGGCTAGTTTTGCCTTTTTCAAACAGTTGTGGTTTCAGGGTTTCCAACAGATGTAAGCAAGCAAATCCCATGTGAAAGTATTTTCAAAGACTGCTTTAGTCTCATGTCGCAATATCCTATTGAGCAGATCAAGTCTCAAGGCCAGCACAGAGTCAGCATAGAACTATACTTGCAAAGGGCTTGTTTAGAAGGAAAGGGAAAAGCTGCAGCCTTTTTTCTCCCAATCTACTAAGCTCATAAAACTGTATACTCCAGATCTACGTTTTTCCTTTATGTAAATTATGCAAGAATAAAATCAATTAATTTAAAAAATAGATATACATTCTTGGAGAACACCAAGCCCAACAACTTCTCCTGGAGCTGTTACTGTATTTGCTCAGGTAGGTTGATTTGCTTTCCGATTTACACTTTATTCTGCTCCAGGACTTTTTATATTTTATTTTGTTGTTGTAATCACAGTTATGAGTTACAAATTTTTTATTAAGCATTTTCTAAGGTTTCTAGCAGATGCATTTTCAAGATATTTAGTTCATCATTTTGCTCAAATAAGCAGCTTGCAATATGATTCTGGAATGACTCAAACATTAAAAGAATAGGAAAGCTATTATATTTATTCCGAAGAAAAATAATGCTATTAAAAGACAGTTAAAATCATATGAACACATTGTAAATACAAATTGCTATAGAAAGAATATGGCTAAGATTAAGATGGTGGTTGAAATACAAAGTCATGTAAACTCCTTTTTGCTATATATCTAGGATATTTGCTTAGCTGATCTTTTTCTATAATCTTATTATTTAGCATAAAATGGCAAACAGCTTATGTCTCATTCTTACAATGATGGATCATCTATGGAAAGAGTGTATGTCTACAAAAGTAAAATGTAAATTTCAATATGAAAAGTTAATATGTGTAATCACAGTATTATTTAATTTTTAATGCATTATAACATTTTATGAATGACTGAATTTTATTTGACCCAACGTGCAAGGCTGGTATGGGATATACATGTTCTACCTTTTTGTGTATGTGATATATCATATAAATTATTGTTCAATTAAAAAGTGAAAATTATTAAGATGTAGATTATTTTAAGTCCCCAGATACTGTATTAAATTCCAAGCCATTTCTATTAGTACCATTTATCTTTGATAGTGAAAATGTCTTTTCATAAATTCAATGGCTTATCTTCAATGCCATACTTTTTTCCCATTATATTATAGCCTCTTTTTAAAACAAAAAAGAGTAGTGAAAGCCATTTTAAAGGTCAGAAAATTACATCAAGAGCCACGCTATGTGAATTTTGTACCACTGTTTCTAAAAGAAATTCAATCTTACTGCAATCCTCCTTTTATAAATTCCTGCTGACCAAATTGAATTACATTCCTAATTTTTAGGTCACAATGGCAGATATTTTTGTGTTCAGTTGCTCTGAAATCTTGACATTTACAACCTGAAAGCTGAGAGAATTTAATCTAGTACACCTACATGTTTCTTTCAATGAAATTTTCCTTGTTTTTCCTGTAATTTTGTACTCTTTTTATTTTTACTTTTTATGTTTTCAAGTTGTAACATAGAAACTCTTGCTTATTTATTTTGCCTCAATTTCAGTGTACTTCCAAATGTATGTATCTTTTTCATATGTGTTTTATCTCGTTTTTTATCACTGCCTTCTAGCAAATAATTAGCTAGAGGACATAAAAATACTTCCCTCTCTTAACATAAACCACGGTTTCATATTATGAATTTTGAAACTAGTTCTTCCCTATTATTTCTATCTTTCTTTCTGGAAATCCATAAGACTATGCCTATCTATATTTTACTGCATTTCATAAATCCTAAGAGGCATGATTTCCATATGAATGCCTCTGAAATTGAGTTGCGTCTTAGAATGATGTCATCTTACATAGCTTCTGCTTGAATAGCTATCATGACACAGTTACCATTACTTGTGAGTTTGCAAAAAATGATCATACTTGTCATAATTTTAACACTTCAATTAATCTATGTGTAGAGCTGATACTAAATTTTAGGTTTAATTGTCATATTAAAATATTACTTTAGATTCAGCATTGCAACAACAATTCATTGTGTATATACATATGTATAATATCAAATCATGGGGCTATAAATGTGATCATACCAAAGCCAGTAGTCATCATGGGAGGAGTTATGGAAATTATCTATTTTCTTACAAAACAGCAACCAAGTGTTTCATATCATCTAAGAAAGGAAGATATCTATGAGATATTTATGAGTAGTTTATTTTAAAGCTACAATCAAAATACTATCTTTCACGCATCAGAATGGAACTGATTCAAGATAATCGTATTTTGAAATAATACATTTTAGAATATATTTGTATGCAAATGGGAATAACTTAATAGAGAATAAATTGATATACAAATAAAAGAATAATTTCTAAGGAGAAAATTATTGAGAAAGTTAAAGAGGTTAAAATATGGCTGTAAGTTGCAGCAGATTCTAGGTAGATTTTTCTAAGGCTGGTAAGAAATAAAAATGAAGTCTATTCATAGGTACTGAAACTTATATTCATGTTTTCAACAATGTCTACTGAGGATTTATTATGTGTCAGATCTTGTGCTAGGCATGGGAGATGGAAAGAGAATAGAATAAATATTCTGGCTATTAAAGGAATTGGGTGTTAGAAGAATTGTCACTCCTAAAAGTTTTAGTTATACACTGATATGGGTTAAATTGTGTCCTACACAAAAGATATGTTGAAGTTCTAATTCAGTACCTACAAGTGTGACACTATGTAAAAGTAGGGACATTGAAGATGTAATCAAGATAAGACAAAATAACACTGAATTTGAGTGGGCTCTAATCTTTATGGCTTCTGCCCATATCAAAAAGATTTATGTCATACAATGAAGGTAGAGATTGAAGTGATTTCTTTAGAAGCCAAGCAACACCAAAATTTCAAGGAGTGGATTTTCTCCTATTCTAACTGGCAGTTTTTCTGACTATGTTTGTGAGTCAGATTTAGAGTATAAACAGGTATATGTGAGAAGATGTGCATATCCATGCCCAAATAGTAAGCTCCCTAATAACAATGCATCTAGGATTCTTTCTTTTGGTTTCAATATATAAAATGCTAAACATGGTATAAATAAATTTATTTTTATGGATAAAATACCATTTTTAATACCTCCAGTGTACCGCAATTTTACAGTGAATGCTGCTTTTACTAAATACAATGTAAAATATGGAACATAAATGAGCAGATATGTTAGAATACTGGGAAATTAATCTGATATTATTCAGTCTTAAAAGGTATTCTTTTTTAAAAACAGTGGATTCACGGAAGCTGCCATAGTTATTAAAAAAAATAACTGGCAGGAGCATGTAAAGTATTTTAATACCCATTTGGGCTCCCCATATTGCCAAAGAGAGATGGAAAATAAGAGTAAAAATTGTGATGTCATAGTATAAAGCTAATTAGTTAATTCAGCTGAGTTAATTTTTTTATGAAAAATATGAAAAGTAAAAATACATTTTTGAAAAACTGAGCAATGGATGGAATTGTAGAAAATAAACTATCATGAAAAGGATTGGTACCAACACAATCCTTTTTATGACAGGATGTCATACAAAGAAGTACTGGTACCAATCTTACTGAAACTATTCCAAAGAATCAATAAAAATGGATCCTCCTTAATTCAAGAAACCAGCATCATCTTAATACAAAAATCTGGTGAGAACACACACAAAAAGGAACATTATAGATCAATCTCTCTAGTGAATATAGACATAAAATTCATCTACAAAACACTAGCAAACCAAAACCAGGAGCATATGGAACAAAAGGTGCATTTTATTCCTGGAAGATAAGGATAGTTCAGCATACACAAATCAATACATGTGATTCACTACATATACAGAATTTAAAACTAAAATAATATAACCTCAACGAACACAGAAAAAGCATTTGATAAAATATAACATCCGGCAGGATGTGGTGGCTCACACCTTTAATCACAGCACTTTGGGAGGCCAAGGCGGGTGCATCATGAGGTCAGGAGTTCAAGACCAGTCTGGCCAGCATGGTGAAACTCCGTCTCTACTGAAAATACAAAAAATTAGCTGGGCATGGCGGTTGATGTCTATAGTCCCAGGTACTTGGGAGGCTGAGGCAGGAGAGTTGCTGAACCTGGCAAGCAGAGGTTGCAGTGAGTCAAGATCATGCCACTCTACTCCAGCCTGGGTGACAGAGTGAGACTCCATCTCAAAAACAAAAACGAAAACAAAAAACTAACATCTTTCATGATTAAACACCCCCAAAAAAACTAGTCAGAGAGAGGATATACTCAAAATGGTAAAAGCCATATATGGTAAACTCACGGACAGCATTATGCTGAATAACCAGAAGCTGAAAGCATAGTCCTTAAGAACTGTAGGAAGATAAGGGTATCCATCTCTCACCATTGCTATTAAACATAGTACTGGAATTCCTAGCCAGAGGAAGAGGAAAATAATGATAAATGAATTCACAAAAGTATCAGGATCCAAATTTATGCAAAAATCAGTTGCAGTTCTTTACGCCAACAATGCTCAAGCTAGGAATTGAATCAAGAACTCCATTTATAATTGCCACAAACATACAAAAATCTAGGAGTATATTTGATCAAGGGAGTAAAATACTTTTATAAGATAACTACAAAATGCTGATAAAAAAACGATAAATGACACAAACAAATATAGAAAAACTCCATCTCACAGATAGGGAGAGTCAATATCATTAAAATAACTATACTTTTCCAAGCATCTAGAGATTCAATGCAGTTCTTATCAAATTACAAATGTCATTTTTTGTGGAATTAGAAAAAAATTCTAAAATTTATATAGAACCAAAAAAGAGCTCAGTCAAAGCAATCCTAAGCAAAAAGAACAAAGCCAGAGGCACTACATAATTTTATTTCAAACTATACCATAAAACTACAGTAATCAAAACAATATGGAATTGTTACAAAAATAAACATATATATCAATGGAACAGAATAGAGAACACAGAAATAAATCTATACACTTTCAACCAACTAATCTTCAATGTAGTCAATAAAGGTAAATGAAGGGGAAATGACTCTTTGCAATAAATGGTGCTTGGGAAATTAGCTAACCATATGCAGAAGAATTAAACTGGACCCCAATCTCCCACTATATACAAAAATTAACTTAAGGTAGATTAAAGACTTAAATGTAAAACCTCAAACTAAAAAATAAAATAAATAAAAGAGATTTTAAGAAAAACTTTTGTTCTCAGCAAACTGACACAAGAACAGAAAACCACTCATAGGCAGGTGTTGAACAATTAGAACATGTGGACACAGGGAGGGGAGCATCACACACTGTGGTCAGTTGGGGAGCGGCTAGGGGAGGGACAGTGGGGGATGAGGAAGGTGGGGAGGGATAACGAGGGGAGAAATACCAGATACGGGTCATGGGGGGATGAAGGCAGCAAACCACCTTGCCATGCATGTACCTGTGCAACAATCCTGCATGATCTGCACATGTACCCCAGAATCTAAAGTACAATTAAAACAAAAAAAAAAGAAAGAAAAACTTTTCTAGATATTGTACTAAACTAAGAATTTATGAGAAGGAACTCAAAAGCAAATGCAACAACAATTAAAAAATAGACAAATGGTACTTAATTAAACTAAAGAGATTCTGCAGAGCAAAAGAAACAATCTACAGAGAAAACACACAACCTGCAGAATAGGAGAAAATATATGCCTCTGACAAAGGATTAACATCTAGAATCTATAATGAACTTAAACAAATTAACAAGAAAAAGCAAATAACCCCATTAAAAAGTGAATATGAAACATGAACAGATACTTTTCAAAAGAAAACATACAAGTAGCCAATAACATGAAAAAATACTGAACAAAACTAGTCATCAGAGAAATACAAATCAAAACACAATGAGATACTATCTCTAGTCAGAATGGCTACTGTCAGAATAGCTACTGTCAGAATAGCTACTGTTAAAAAGTCAAAAATAACAAATGTTGAAGATGAGGGGAAAAGAGAATGAATATACACTGTTGATGGGAATATAAATTAGTCCAACTTCTATGGAAAACAGTATGCAGATTTTTCAAAGTACTAAAAATAGAAATAACATTCAACCTAGAAATCCCACCACTGGGTATCTACCCAAAACAAAAGAAATCGTATTACCAAAAGAATACCTAAACTCATTTTCTTTTTGTTGCAGCACTAATCACAATAGCAAAGACATGGAATCAACCTTGTTGCCTACCAATGGTGGATTGAATAAAGATATCATATTATATATACACGTTGGACTACTACACAGACATAGAAATAATGAAGTCATGTGCTCCACAGCAACATGGATGCAGATTTCTAAGTGGAATATTCAGAAAGAGAGAATCAAATACCACATGTTTCCACTTAAAAGTGGGAGCAAAACAGTGGGTACACATGGATATAAAGATGAAAACAATAAATACCTAGAACTCTAAAAAAAGGGAGGGTGAGAAGTAGGTGAGAGTTGGAAGCTACCTATTTGGTACAATGTCCACTATTGGGGTGATTAGTATACTAGAAGCTCAAACTCAAGGTTTGCAATATATCTATCTAACAAACTTGCACATGTGCCCCCTCAATCTATAATAAAAAAACAGAATAAAATAAAATGCAATAGAGATTAGACAAGAGAAAAGGATTATGAATTTCTTGTTTTAGAATTAATGAAAATAATTCAATATTGGAGATCAATCTTAACAGTAATTCAAGGAAAAGTGTTATCAATAAAAAAGAAGTACAAATGACAAATATATCTAATATATACACTTAAAAACAAATAATCACAAATATGCAAGAACTATTTTTGATGATTAAATAAACTAACACCAATGAATTAATGAGTTGTTTACCCATTTAACATGGAGTAAAATCTTAATAATTTTACCTGGTATTGGCATTTTTGGTGTTTTAAAAAGCTCTCTCTCTGTGTGTGTGTGTGAGCAAATGCACAATTATATGAACAATAGAGTGAAAAACTGAATAAGCACTTGAAGAAAATGTATCCTCTGACCTAAACAAATGCCAAACCCAAAAGAGACACATGTATTTCTGTGCAAAGGGCTGTGAAACTGGATTTTGAGCTGCATGAGGTAAGAGTGTGCAAATTTGATTTGTCATTTTTTGGACATAGGTGAAGAGGATGTTGGTATGTCCTCTGTGAATATAATGGTGTCCAGAAGTGGATTGGAGCAAAGCTATTAGATGTTCCTACACACCTATTGTCATTTTCCATTGTTTACAGATATAGGTTGGAAGTAATTCAGGATGAAATATCCAAGTCTTCTTGTAAACATTTGTTTTGTTAACGCCAAAAGAACAAAGCTTTCAAAGCAGTCTTTTTTTTTTTTAACCCTTTTACCTTTCTGTGTCCTGGAATTAGGTGCCAAAGAGAAAGGCATCAGGTCCTTAATGATCAGTCAGAGGTCAGTAAATCCACTTAAAGGAATATCCACAAAATAAATGTTTACTCTTTTAAATCATTAATAATTTTAGGTTACA
Source organism: Cebus imitator (assembly GCF_001604975.1). Taxonomy (NCBI): domain Eukaryota; kingdom Metazoa; phylum Chordata; class Mammalia; order Primates; family Cebidae; genus Cebus; species Cebus imitator. Next base: position 7,629,929 of record NW_016107384.1, read on the forward strand.
TTTGTTACATTTTAGATATCCTAACTAATACATTTATCTAGTGCTGTATGCAAATTGATATAAATTTCTGGTGAGTAGCTTGGCAATGTGTTTCAGGATCTTTACAAAGTTGTGTTCATTTTCAAGTTTTAATTTTTTGAATTTATTATTTTGTGGAAAGACAGGGTCTCACTATGTTGTTCAGACTGGTCTTGAACTCCTGGCCTGAAATGATTCTCCTGCCTTGACTTCCCAAAGCGTTGGGATTACAGGTATAAGCTACCATGTCTGAACTTAAAAATTTTTAAGTAGGCAAAATAATACTCTTCTCTAAGGATTTACATGCAGGTTGCTTACAAAAGTTGTGGTTTACTTTTAAGAATAAATTTGAAGTAACTATAATAATTCAAAACATAGAAATAATATCAAAATTATAATGTACCCTTATAAAATCATATCCTGTGGCCATACAAATTCTGCCTTGGAGTACTAAAGAATAACTTTTAAACCATCAAAATATAATAAATAAAAATCAGTAATAGCACTACATATTATATATTTCCTTTTTTAAAATAAAATTTTAAAATGTCCATGAAAATTTTAATTATTCATTTTTTGTTGGTGGGACCAAAAAATATTTCATTTTATATATTTATGTGATAAACATGTTTCCTAGAAATTAATGTTATGCAAAAGCTTTGGAAATGTTTACTATTTTAGTTGATTTTAATTTGAAATCAGTCTGAAGTACATATAGACTTTCAGAGGCCAGATCGTAATCATAATTTATAACTAAAACTTTTAGGTAGCAACAATTTCATTAATAATATAAATATTAAAAATGTGAATTGAATGCAAAGCATTACATACACGAAATTATTGTCATCAAATATAATTATGCTGATACTACTCATATACAAAATACAATGATGAACAGCATTTTATTAATGCATATTCAAAAATATTACTTATAATATAAAAAACAAAATCTTAAAATCTGGAATACTGACAATACCAAATGGTAACCAAGATGTGGACCAACAAGAACTCTAACTTATTGGTGGTTGGAAAGCAAAAGCCAACTGCCATTTTGGAAGACAGTCTGGAAGCTTTTTGTGTGAAACTAAATATGCTATTATCTAATAATCCATCAATGGTGCTCCTTGGTATTTACCTAAAATAATTGAGAACTTATATCCTCACCAAAACCTTCACATAGATTATTGTAGCAGGTTTAATCATAATTGCTAAAACTTGTAGTCAACCAAGATTTCTTCCATAAATGAATAGAAAAATAAACAGTAGCGCGTCAAGAAAGTAGAATACAATTTAACATTACAAAGAAATTCAATTTCAAGCAATGAAAAAATATGGAAAACTTAATACATATTATGAAGCCTCCCAAAAATCTGAAAAGGCTGTATGCTGTTTGAATTCAACTATATGATATCATGAGAAAGGCAAAACTAAGAAGACAGTAAAAATAGCAGTGTTTGCCAGGGGTTGGTGTAGGGAAGTATGAATTGATGGAGCACAGGATTTTTAGAGCAAGGCAATGTAACTACTCTGAATGACACCATAATGGTTGATACAAGTAATTAGACATTTGTCCAATCCATGGAATGTACAGCATCAAGAGTAAAGCCTAATGTAAACTATGGACTTTGGGCAATAATGATGTGTCAATGTAAGTTCATTGATTGTAACAAATATATCACTCAAGTGGGGAATATTAATAATAAAACAGAATATGCAAATTTGGCATAAGCCTATATGGAAAATATCTGTACCTTCTACTCAACTTTACTGTGAAACTAAAACTACTCTAAAAATAGTTTGTTAAAAAAAATTGAACAACTATGGAGGAAAAAAAATTTAAGTTTTCTAAAATGCATAATTTGAAAGAGCTTCTAAAAGTATTCAAAAAGTATCAAAGAATATATAAGAACCAGAGAGAAAATGTACAATGCATGTGGTTTTGCTAAGATAAGACATTCTAGCCCTGTGTGAAATATTTGTATAATGCAATCTGATTCTCCTAAGGCAAGTAATTATCTCTGCACTGTTTTATTTCCTAAAGTATGCATTTTCCTATTTGATTAGATTTTAAAGAAAATAATCAACAGTGAATTGACTTGACTGCAGCTAGAACAGTGTATGTCATACAGTAGCTATTCAATGAATAATTACATAAATAAATATATTAATTAATGTCACTCTCAAATATTTAGCAAAATTTTCAATATTACTGTAAACTAAAATCTTTCTACCACATACGCAAGGCCATATAATATGCAATCATGATATAAAAATGTGCCTGTATAATTTTTTGAAAGTTTAATAAATTTTATCTTCACTGATAGTTAAAAATTTTATGGTATAGAATTTTGTAAACAGAAAGAGATGGTAGACAATTTGAAAACAGGGTAAAGGGCCAGAGGACAGAAGGAACAATTAGCCTATAGGAAAAGAGCAGCGGCTTGGTGATTAATGATCATGCACTTGTGAAAGTTCACAGCCTCCCAGCAGTGAAGAATAAAAGACTTTGAAAGACAGGGATTGTGTACTGTTTCACTCTGTGCTTCTAGCTTCTATGTCAGTGACCAATACAGAGTAAATATGGAATAAAATTTTCTTAAAATAAATAAATGGCATTGAACGATTACCTAGTTTAAGAAAGAAAATGAACCATACAACATGAATCATTCAAGCATAGTCAATCATCCATAATCATTTTAGCTAACTAGTACTTAAACTCAATTTCTTCATAGCTTCTTTCAAAATTGAATGTAAACATTTCATATTTTTCCTATCTCTTTAACTTGAAATATATGGATTTAGAGAAGCTCTGTTGACAAGATAATAACAGAATAATGTTCAATTTAAATTACAGTAACCAGAAGGTAGTTACATTTATTTTAGCATGAATTTTAATGAGTAGAAGAAAGTAATGGATCAGTAATTTTGTATATACTTTTAATAAAAGCAAAATATAATGTATTTTTTAACATTACTAATTATGAATTCATGAGATAGATAGGCATTCATATCAAACAGAAAAATGTATTTATATAGGATTTTAAGTGCACACTAATATATGAAAAAATAATTTAAAAATTGTGAATTCAGCCTTGGTCACAGTTAAATTATGAAGCATACTTGCTCTTGAACAAACCTACCAGATATTTCTTCAACTAAGTGGAACAGATTTTGGAGCTAGATGAACCTCATATGACTGAATTGTCTACAGTATTTATGACTGGCTAATATGAATATTAAGTACTACTAGGTGCATATTATCTTTCATTTTTATTGGTAGAAACTTTATTTTTACTAGAAATTAAAGACATGTAATTCAGCTGTAAATATAATCTTTTTTTTTTTTTTTTTTAGATGGAGTTTTGTCTTTTTTTCTCTTTTTTTGTTCAATGTCTCGTTTTCGGCTCACCGCAACCTCCGCCTCCTGGGTTCAAGCAATTCTCCTGCCTCAGCCTCCCGAGTAGCTGGGACTACAGGCGTGCGCCACCATGCCCAGCTAATTTTTGTATTTTTAGTAGAGACGGGGTTTCACCATGTTGACCAGGATGGTCTCGATCTCTTGACCTTGCGATCCACCCGCCTCGGCCTCCCAAAGTGCTGGGATTACAAGCGTGAGCCACCGTGCCCGGCCTTGTAAATATAATCTTGTCCTTACCCAGACAAAGTGTATTAATCAAGGAAAAGGTTTTATGTAGCTAATGGATATACAATATGTTCTTAAGCATGGGTTTGTTAATATTGAAAACATTTGTCATGTGTAATTTATTGTATCTCCTGCCATCGAAAGTTGATTAAATGGTAAACCAACTAAAACCAAATGAATGAACAAAGGATATCTAAAACTTTTTCAGGTATTTATTCTTTAATCAGGATTCTTGTTATTTTATTTTATGTTTGTATCAACTACATATTCTTTCCTTTCTGTGTCAGCTCTGTCCTCCAGCGGCTTCCCTCAAGTAATCAAAGTAATCAAGTGGTTTTAGAAGATTCAGGTTTTAAGTTAAAAACTACATCATGAAGCAAGAAATTTCTGTTTTAATGTTCTAAGTCAATTTTCTGAAATTCAAATGCATTGAACCAAATCTGAATCATTTTCTGTGATCAAACCAATGTCACCACACACCACTTGTTCTCTACCTGGGTTATAATAATCAATCAATGGTGTTAGAAGGCATAGGACACCCCTGAGTGTTTTCAGTCATGAAGCTGAGGGACTAGGCATGCTAATTTTATTATGTGCTTGCTACACAATTAGTGAACAGTAGAAAGAATGTTACAGAGAAACTCCAACATGCACTATAGCATTCCTAAGTAACAGAGACAAGATAATAATGGAGAGTTCAGTCTGGGGTGTGCGTGGATTTGTGTGTATGTATTTGTCAATGGATATGCAATCATTTAATCAGAAATGTTATAAAGCAAGCCTCATAAGGATCATTGCAGAGTAACTTTTCCTATGTTGACGAAGTAATAACATTCTGTGTGTTTAGATCTATATTCTTGTCATGACTGTAGCCCCAACTAATAAAACCTGAAGATAATAAAGATGTTTTAGTTGCTTATAGAGCTACTTTTTTTGCAGAAAGGATTTTTAAAGGTACCAGTAAGCATCACTTTTTCCATGGCTTTTCTAATGCTAACCTTGAGTCTAATTGTAAAGTAAGCATTTCAAAACATTTGGTGTTTAAGAGTGGTATTTTGATACCATTATAATGAAATTACTGTCTCTGACTTGATCCGTAAAAATTCATGTGACAGTCATGAGAGAAAAAGAATAACATAAATATTACTTAATAAATTATAGTGGTTCATAACATATTTTTATTTAATTTATCTTATATGCAATTTGCCCTTTTATTTATCTTCAATATTTCCTTTCATTGAGAAGCTATGCAACACAGGATTTATGCTCTATAATCCTAGTCTTATTATTTTTTCATACAAAAATCACAAAAGAGTTTATTATTCCAAAGAAAAGACTCTTTTTAGTAAATCCTACACAAGGAAAAGCACAATTCTTAGGACTGAAGTTTATATAAATAATGGTGAGCAGGCTGAGCATGGTGGATCATGCCTGTAATCCCAGCACTTTAGGAGGCCCAGGCAGATAAATCACTTGAGCTGAGAAATTCAAGACCAGCCCGGGCAACATAAGGAAACATCATATCTATAAAAGCAAAGAAACAAACAAACACAATTAACTGTGCTTCGTGGTTCATGTCTGTGGTCCCAGCTATTCAGGAGGCTGAGATGGGAGGGTCCCTTGAGTCCTGGAGGTCATATCTGCAGTGAGCCCTTGATTGAGCCACAGAACTCCAGCCTCGTTAACAGAGTAAAGCTTTGTCTCAAAAAAAAGACAAAAAGCTAAGTAATTGTATGTTTAACTACATAGCAAGTTATTTGAGTAAGATGGTTTTGTAATTCAAACTATTTAACTTTATAACTAAAAATATTAAATGATTGTGAGATTCTATCTGTTACTCTCTCTTTTGTGTTTCAGTTTTATTGAGAATTATAGCAAATAAACTGACTAGTAGATTATTAATAAAATTATTAGTTTATATGAATGAGTATCTTATTTAAAATGGTAATGAATTTTATATATTTACATAATAATAAATAATTTATTGAATCATACATTTGGTTCTACATACAATTTATAAATTTATGTTTCTCCCTTAAAAACCTTTAGATTACTCATAATACCTACAACAATGTAAATACAATGTAAATAGTTGTTATCTTTATTCTTTCATTTACATTCTATTTTATTTAATTTTTCCAAATTTTGATGTGTTCTTGGTTGAACTTGTGAATGCAGAAACCATGAATATAAAATCCTGAAGACCCCATCAAGCCTTACCTAGATTTGATAAGGTAAATTTTAGGATACAAAATAAACATACAAAAACCAGTAGTGTTTCTATATACCAATAACAATCCAGATGAAAACTAAATCAAGAAGGCAATCCCATTTACAATACCTACAAATAAAAGACTTAGGAATATATTTATTCCTAAGGAGGTGAAACATCCCTATAAGATAAACTACATAACGGATGAAGTAAAATGTAGATAACACAAACAAATGGAAAACCACCCATAATCATAGAAAAATTAATAATATTAAAATGACATACTGCCCAATGCAATCTACAGATTCAGTGAAATTTCCACGAAAATGTCATTTTCCACATAATTAGAAAAAATATAGGAAATTAATATGGAACCATAAAAGACCCTAATAGAGCAATCAATAAACAAAGCTGAAGGCATTCCACTACCAAAAAACAAAGCTGATGGCATCCCACTACCAGACTTATCAAATTAGTAGTATTCAAAACAGCATGATACTTAAATTTGACACAAAGATCAATGGAAAAGAATAGAGAATTTAAAAATAAAACTACAAGTCTATAGCCTTCAGATCTTGACGAAATTGACTAGAACATTCACCATGAAAAAGATAACCTTTTCAATAAACGGTGCTGGCAAAATTGGCTTGTAATATGAAGATGAATAAAACTGGACCCCTATCTCTCATTGTCTACAAAAAATCAACTCAGGATGGTTTAAGTTCAATATAAGACCTCGAACTATAAAAATACCAAAGGAAAAACCAAAGGAAAATTCTTTTGAATTTTCACTTTATTGGTTTAGGCAAAGGCCTTATGATTAAGACCACAATAGTACAGGCAGCAAAACCAAAAATAGACAAATAAGATTTAATTAAACCAAAAAGCTTTTGCACAGTGAAAGAAATAATCAACAGAGTGTACAGACTGCTTGCATGATGGAAAAAAATATGCACAAATTATGCATCTGATAGGGGACTAATATCCAGAATTTCCACAAACTCAACAACAACAAAAGCAAAAACAATACTATTAAAAAATGGGCAGAGCTCCTAAGTAGACATTTTTCAAAAGAATATACACAAATGATCAGCAGGTTTATCATCAAAGCATTCTCAACATCACTCATCTTCAGAGAAATGCAAATTAAAACCACATTGAGATATAATCTTACACTAGTCAGAATAGCTAATATTTGAAAAACAAAAAATAACATGTTGGCAAGGATTTGAAGAAAAGGGATTGCTTATATACTGTTGGTGTGAATGTAAATTAGTACAACCTCTATAAAAAAAATTGAAGATATCTCAAAGAAGTAAAAATAGAAGTACCATTTCATTCAGTAATCCCATGACTGGATGTCTACATAAATGAAAAGAAAACATATCAAATAAATACCTGTACCAGTGTGCTTACTGCTGTACTATTTACAATAGCAAAGACATGGAATCAACGTTAGTGTTCATCAATGAATGGTAGGTTAAAGAAAAGGTGGTATATATACACAAAGGAATACTATTCAGCCATAAAAAGAATGAAATCACATATTTTGCAGCAACATGAATAGAAAGGTAGGCCATTATCTTAGATGAAACAAGTCAGACAAAGAAAGTTGAATACCACATATTCTTACTTATAAGTGGGAGCTAAATAATGCTTACACATGGCCATAGACTGTGGAATGCTAGATAATGGAGACTCAGATGAATGAGGGTGTGGGAATGGAACTTAATGGTTTCAATGTACAGTATTCAGGTGATATGGATACCCTAAAAGCCTTGACCTTACCACTTCACAATCTATGTATGTAACAAAATTACACTTGAATCCCATAAATTTATATGAAAAAGGTACATGAACTAAACACTCCAACTAAAAAACAGAGAGTAGTAAAACGGATTTTAAAATACAACATAATTCAGCTATCTGCTATCTATAAGAGGCATACATTAGATTCATAATCACAAATAGCAGCCTTTAAAATTTTCTCTTTTGCATTCACTTTGGACAGTCTGGGGTCTACGTGCCTTGGTTATATGTTTCATATAGTATCTCTGAAGTGTTCACATGATTTCTCATATCTATATGTCTATCTCTCTATCAAGATTAGAAAAATTTTCTTGAATTGTTCCATCGAATATGTTTTACAGGTTGTTTGCTTTTTCTCCTTGTCTCTCAGGAATGCCAGTAATTCATAGTTTTGGCAACTTTGCATAATCCCCAAATTTTTGGAGATTGTTTATTTTAAAAAATTCTTCTTAATTTATTTTGTCTGGCTGAACTGGTTCAAAATACTGATCTTCACATAGAGTGGAAAATACACACTGGGGCCTTTTGTAGGGTGGAGAGTAAAAGGAGGGAGAGGATCAAGCAAAACAACTAATGAGTACTAGGCTTAATACTTGCGTGATAATAATCTGTACAACAAACCCTCATGACACAAGTTTGCCTGTGTAACAAATGTGTACCTGTGACCCTGAACTTAATAGTTAAAAAACAAGTCTGGTCTTCAATTTTTGACGTTCTTTGTTCTGTTTGGTCATGTCTATTGATAAACCTTTTAATTGTACTTTGAGATTCCTTACATGAGTTTTTCAATTTTGGAAGCTCTGGTTAATTTTAAGATGTTTATCTCTTATTTTCTGGATTATTTTAAAAGCTTCCTCCTGTTGATTTTCGACATTGTCTTGGATCTTGTTGAGCTTCATTGTTATCCATACTTTGAATTATTTGTCATTTCTGAGTTTCCATTTTGGTTAGAAGTCATTGCTGGAGATCTAGTGTGTTCCTATGGTGGTGTGAGGACATTCAGATTTTTCATGGTGCCAGTATTTTTGCGCTGGTTCCTTCTCATGTAGAGACACTGATATTTCCATTTTTTGTAATTATTTTCATGAAGGTAGGTTGTTTTTTCTTTCTTTCTCTATAATACTATTGCTTTATTTCTTTCCTTTTTCTGCCTTCTTCAGAAAATGTGACTGTAGGGAATACTGGGTAGAGTGTTTTGGCACTTCTGGCAGATTTTATACTGGCCTGTGCACTGTGACCTACAAGCCAGGAGATGATGCTGGGTAAGAGCTGGGAGCGGGCAACATGGCCAGGTATAAATTTGATTCTGGTTTATAGGCATACACTCTCTGCTGGCTCAGGTAATGGGATACACAGCCAGAAAAAAAAAGTAAAATCAATCATGCCTTTTGCAGCAACATGGATGCAGCTGGGGCCCATTATCCTAAGATAATTAATGCAGGAAAAGAAAACCAAATATTACATGTTCCCATTTATAAGTGGAACTAAACAGTGCATACTCATGGACATAAAGGGGCAATGATGAAACTTGGGACTACTAATAAGCAGAGGTAGGGAAGGGGGCAACCGTTGAAAAACTATTGGGTGCTATGCACAGTACATGGGTGATGGAATAATTTGTACCATAGACTTCATCCTCATGCAATTTACCCAGCTAAGAAACCTGTACAGGTACCCTTTTAATCTAAAATAAAAGTTTTTAAAAAAACCAAATAGTTTAAAAACAAAAGAATGAAAAAAGACATATCGTGTAAACATGACCAACATATAGCTACAGTGGGTATAGTTAATAGTTTTTAACATTCTATTTTAAGACAGAAATTATTAATATAGATTGAAAAATTGTAATGATGAAAGGGTAAATCTATCAAAAGGTATAACAATTATAAACCTATGTGCATCTAACAACAGAGATCCAAAATACGGAATGCAAAATTGACAGAATTAAAGGGATTAGGATGTATTTCAACAATAATAATTGAATACTTGAATGCTCACCTTGAAATAGTAGCTAAAATAAGACAGACTATCAATACTAAAATAGAAGATTTAAACATGATGAACTACTTAGACTTAAGAGATATCTATAGAACACATCAAACAAACACAGCAGAATACACATCCTTCTCTAGCAAATATTAAACATTCTAAAGGACAGAGCAAAAAAAAGCCTCCATAAATTTTAAGAATTGATTGCATCAAACTGAAAAGCTTCTTCAAAGTAAACAATGAACAAAGTGAACAGAAACCCCACAGATTAAGAGATCATATCAGCAAACCATATATCTCTGATAAGGGACAAAAATCTAAAATATATAAATAATTAAATAATTCAACAGCAAGAAAACAAATATCTTTATTATAAAATTGGCAAATAATCTAAACAGACATTTCTCAAGAGAAGGCATATGAATGGTCAACAGACATGTTAAGAAATGTTCAACATCTCTAATCATCAAATAAATGTAAATACAAATCACTATGAGGTATTTTGTAAAGCTCTTTTGAATGGCTATTACAAAAATGACAAAACTGGGTATATACCCAAAGGAGTATAAAACATTCAACTATAAAGACACATGCACATGTATGTTTACTGTGGCACTATTCACAATAGCAAAGACTTGGAACCAACCCAAATGCCCATCAATGATAGAATAAATAAAGAAAATGTGGCACCTATACATCATGGAATACTATGCATCCATAAAAAAAGATGAGCCCATATCCTTTGCAGGGACATGGATAAAGCTGGAAACCACCATTCTCAGCAAACTGACACAAGAACAGGAAACCAAACACTGCATGTTCTCACTCATAAGTGGGTGTTGAACAATGAGGAAGCATGGACACAGGGAGGGAACATCACACACTGGGGCTTGTCGGGGGTTGGGGGGTTAGGGGAGGGATAGCAGCGGGTGGAGGGTTGGGGAGGGATAACATTAGGAGAAATACCTAATGTGGATGATGCGGAGATGGATGCAGCAAACTATCATGGCACTTGCATACCTATGTAACAAACCTGCACGTTCTGCATATGTACCCCAGAACTTAAAGTATAATAATAATAAAAAAGACAAAACATAACAAGTATTGGTGAGTACATTAAGTCAATGAAATTTTTGTACACTGTTGAGGATGTTAATTAGTACAACTATTTTGGGAAATAGTATGGCATTTCCTCAAAAACCTAAAAATAGAATTATCATATGATCTAGCAATTCTATGTCTTAAATATATATGAAGGAATTGAAATTTTTATGTTAAAGATATATCTGTACACTCACTTTAATTGCAGCATTATTTACAATGGCCAAGCATAGATGCAATCTAACTGTCTATCAATGGGTTAATAAACTTTTTAAATGTAGTATATATAGACAATGGAATCCTACACAGCTTTTTTAAAAAAAGGACATTTTGTCATTTGTGACAACATAGATAGAACTGGTAAACTTTACGTTAAGTGAAATAAGCTTGGCACACATAGATAAAATAATGTATGATCTCACATGCGGAGTATAAAGGCATAGATTTCACAGTGGCAGAGAGTAGAAAGTTATTACTAGAGGCTGTGGCAGTTTGTGGGGTTTGGGGAATGGAAGAGAGAAGATATTGATCAAAGTGTACAAAGTTTCAGTTAGATGACAGGAATAAGTTTTAGTGATCAATTGCACTTCATCATGACCACAGTTTATAATAATGTATTTAATGTTTTAAAATTGCTAATACAATGGATTTTTAATGTCTTTACCATAAAACTATAAGTTGGCAAGATAATAGATATGCTAATTAGTTTTATTAAATTTTTCTATAATGTATACAAAGATCAAAACATAACATTCTATCCCTAAGTATAATTATTGCCAATTAAAAATAAAGAAACACTTTTTGAAATGGTTGAAATTGTAAAATGCATTTCACTGACCTTTGTTTAATGCCATTAGAAATCAAAGGCAGAAGGAAATATGGAAAATTTAATTGCATCTGAAAATAAAGTAGATACTATAAATATTAAATGAATCAAATAAGAAATCAGAAGAAAAGTTATAAAGTACTTTGGGATGACGGAGAATGAAAGCATAACACACTAAAACTTATGGGAAGAAACTAAAACAATGCTAAGAGGAAAAATTTATAGCTGAAAATATGTATATTAAAAAGAAGAAATCAAATCCATAATAAAACTTTCCAGCTTTTAAAATCCAAAGCAAGCAGGAAAAAGCAAAAATTAACAATTCAAGCAGAATTTAAAGAAATTGTATATAGAAAAGCAATAGAGAAAATCAGTAATATTAGCAGTTAGTTCTTTTAAAAGATCAATTTAATTGATAAACCTTTAGCTAGAATTGTCAAGCAAAAGAGAAAAGACAAATTGCATAAAATAAAATATAAGGGAATGCTCATTATTACTGACCTTGCAGAAATAGCTATACAAGGAAATTTTATAAATAACTGGATTTCAACCAATTAGACAACCTAGGTGAAAGAACTAATAAGGCTCTAAACTCCCAACTCTGGCTAACCTTGAGGGTTTACCATTATAAAACTAATATAAGAAAGACTCTGTGGTACTGGCATAAAGATAGACATATAAATAAATAAAACAGAATTTTATTGCCCATAAACTAACCCATCCTTCTATGGTCAATTGACTTTCAACAGGGCTGCCAAGTTAATTCAAGGGACATAAAGTAGTCTTTTTAACAAATTGTTCTGTAATATAGCTAGATATCTACATGCAAAACCATGAAGATAGATCTTCGTCTCCTATTATACACAAAAATTAACTAAAAATGGATCATAAACTTAAATATAAATGTTAAAACTAAAAAAAAAACACTAAAAAACTAAAAAAATATATAAATGTTAAAACGAAAAAAAAAATGTTTTCTTCTATTTCTCTTAGAAGAAAATATTTATGATCTTGGATTAGGCTAAGATTTCTTAGATATAACACCAAAACCACAAGTGAAAAAAATACAAATTGGACTTCATTATCAAGCAAAAGAGAAAAGACAAATTACAAAATCAATATTAAAATTAAAACTGTATTTCAATGGACTCTATGATGAAAATGAAAAAAGCATTGACAAAATGGGAAAAATATTTGATATCACATATCTATAAAACGTTTTTTAATCCAGAATTTAGAAATATTATCCATAATTCTATAATAAAGAGATCATCACATTTATTTCTTTATTGGCAAGTAATCTGAATAGATATTCCTCCAAAGAAGATATACTAAAATGATATACTAATAAAAAAATGTCTGGAATTGTTTAGTGGTGATAGTTGCACATCTTTGTGAATACACTAAAAATACTTATTTGTACTTGAAAGGGTGAATATAATTGTATGTAAGTTATACATCCATAGAAAATCACTGTCTGACTGTCAAAATTTGTACAGAAATTGATGGTTTTAGATAGACTAAAATAAGTGCTGAATATTTTTTTATTTTTTTTATTTTTGTAGCATGAACTCAGGAATAATCTAATGTAAAATGGATAGATATGGGCATTTAAGACTCTGGAAAGAATACATTTCCAAATGAAATAAAAGAAATAATCAGAAGCCAAATCATTATTAATTCCCCTAAAATAATGAGTACATATATCTAAATTGCTAAGCTTAAAACATAATAATATGTCTATGATCAATTAAGCTTAATCATAGGAAGGCAGGTGACTTTTTTTTAAGTTTACATGTACATTGTTTCACCTGACCAGTGACATAAATATTGATGCAAAATAAAATGTGAACTATTACCTCTCTTGCCTCAGCAAAAATATATCCAGGCTGTGATTGGATCCTGGTTAATGAATGTAAGCTTGGCCCCTAGAGCCGAATTAATAGTTGTTTTTTACTTCTGCCAAATTTGATGATATATTCTGGATCAATTTTTATTGTTGCTTACATGTTTGTTGTTGGAATAGCAGCCCAAAAGTGTACATGAAGAAAACATATTCTCTCTCTAGGAAGCAATCCTGAGTTGTCTGTGCTTCATTTATTTTGCAAGTTTCCAGGTATAATTCTCAAAGAAACATGGTCCTCTGGAGAGGTAGGGATTTTATATATATTGAAACTTCTAGTAACAGCATCAAAAATACAAGACAGGGTGTATAAAGTAGTCAATTGAAAGTCTGCTTTCCACGTAAGAATTAAACCCTGGTGAGGAACATATTGTCCAATTTATCACATCAGGAATAAGCCAATTATCCATCCTTTGAGATTAGTAGATTCTGTTAATAGGAATTAATAATTCCTGAGAACCAGGCTGGAGAATGTCTGAGAGGAACAAACAGACTGACTACTGTGGTGAGAAAGCTCCTATACCAATTGTTCATCCTGGTGAACTCAGTTATGCCCTCAGGGTGAAATGGTTTCTACAAAGGCATTCTAATAATTTGTGGCGAGAGCCCGATTTTTAGAAGATTGAAGGTTGGAGTTAATATAGGAGAATAATTCCAGTATAAAAGGAACCAGTTAAAGGGAATATTTCCTTTGTAATATTTAATGAAATATCAATTAGGTATTTATTAGGAGCTTAAGTTGTAGCAGATAGATCTAATCATCAAAAAGATTCAGAGAAATGCACAGGTGAATGACAAATTTAAATGAGAGAAAGGATAAGGAGGGTCAAGAGTGTAATAATGATATAAATGGAGTAATATAATTTTGAAAAACCCTTTTAGGACAATTGCTAAGGTTCATTTAAATAAAGTGAAACTTATAACGAAGTAAGAAGAAAGAAGGATAGCAAGATCTCGAAACAACATTCTTTTTCTGTTATCGTAGATGGAATCTTTCAATTTTGTGCCAATATCATATTGATTTGAAGGTCTTGGTTTACCTGTCTTTAGCCTGAAGAATCCTTACTTCTAAGGATTCTTAAGTTTTAGGTCTCACTGCCATACTAGCCAGTAATAAGTAGAATAGAGTTTCGGGGATGATAATTCAAGATTCATAAGATAGCCAGTTGTCAGTTCATATGGAGAGTATCAATGAGATTCCAAAAGAGTATCGATGAGATTCCCATTGCCTTTAAAGCCAAAGGCAATTTATTAGATCAAAAGAAAAAGGTTTTATAAAATGTTGGTAATTCAAATTTTTAAAATACAACATTTATTTTTTACTCTACTTGAATTTGAGGATGATATGGATAATAGTTTTTGTTTGTTTGTTTTTTGTTTGTTTGTTTTTTTGGTAAAATCCAGTGCTTTACACAACATTTCATAATGACAATGCCAGTAAACCTTAGTACTTTTATAAGCAAAGGGATAGTATGAGATTCCTTCACATGGTTGCAGGAGAGCATCAAAATGCCAGAACCTTGAATAAGATAATTGCTTTTAAAGGCTGCCTTAAGAAAGATTATAATCTTTGAGGGATTCTGCAAGGCCACAATATTGAAGTAGGATTGCCAAATAAAATAAAGGATGCTCAGTTAACTTTGAATTTATTTAAACAATATTTTAAGTATGTATCAAATATTACACGTACATAATTAGAAAATTATTTGACATTTCTCTGAAATTCAGTGTCATCTAGGCTTGCTTCCTCCTGCTCCTCAAATGTGGAAACCTTATGCTTAAATTCATGGTACTGAATATCTGAACTCACCTTCCTCACTCTCTATGCTCTTTTCTCATGGTATTCTGTTGAACTCAAACTACCAGAATACCTAGCAAGAAGGATCTCATTGCTGTAGTCCACCCAGATGAGGATTTCAGACAGAGATGAAGAAGGAAACTGTCATCACATTTTGCAAGGAGCAAACAGAACTGTCCAGCACACCTTTTGGTTTAGGCTTTCTAAAAGCATACTTTTAAACCCATCTAGATTTTAAAGTATCAAGTAATAGTTCACACTGTTTCTTTCAGCCACCGGACAAAGTGTATGTGATGTCCTTTATGTAGAAAGACTAGATCATTTAAAGTTACAAATTTAATTAGGGATCTAAGGGCTAGGTCTTCTGTAATAGTCAAGGCCAAGCCAGGTTCAAAAATCATTGACTAACTAGATACCAGGTGATTTGGTTTGGCTCTGTGAGCCCACTCGAATCTCAATCTCAAGTCGAATTGTAATTCCCACCTGTTGAAGGA
>NW_016107384.1:7645994-7648216 GCF_001604975.1 Cebus imitator
ACCTAGTCTTACTCTGTCACTTAGGCTGGAGTGCAGTGGCACCATGTGGGCTCACTGCAACCTCCACCTCCTGAGTTCAAGCATTTCTCCTGACAGCCTCTCGAGTAGCTGGGACTACAGGCACATGCCACCACGCCCGGCTAATTTTTGGTATTTTTAGTAGAGACAGGGTTTCACCGTGTTAGCTAGGATGGTTTCGATCTCCTCCGGATCCGCCCGCTTCGACCTCCCAAAGTGCTGGGATTACAGGTGTGAGCCATTGCGCCCGGCCCCCATGCTGTCTTGTTATAGGGAGTGAGTTCTCAGGAGATCTGTTGGTGTGGCACTTGCCCTTTCTCTGTTTGCTCCGCTGTGGTAAGACACACTTGCTTCCTCTTCGCTTTCCACCATGATATGTTTCCTGAGGCTTCCCACCCATGCTCTGCACAGCCTGCAACACTGTGAGTCAATTAAAGCTCTTTTCTTCATAAATTACCCAGTCTTAGGCAGTTCTTATAGCAACGTGAAAACAGACAAATATACCAGCCTAAACTTTCAATTCAGAGTTTGAGCTACCTCTTCGTTTCTGGCACGGGACACGAAGACAGGTGTGGGTATGCATATACATATTTCACATATTTACATTGCTCTTTGTTTGCAGCAGGTAGAATCTTTGCATCAACTTAGTGTGTGCTATTGTTTTAATTCTTTAACATGTCAGTCTCTAATACCATAGTAGATTCAGATCACATCATAATGCTAGGTACATAACAAAAATTCACTTTCTACTTCCTGAAGAAATGGTTTAATAAAATCTAAGAGAATTTGAAAACAGTATTAAAGGCATATTAGGTTTGTGACCTTATTGATATAATATATATACTTAATCATTTTGTTAAACATAATGATTTACTAACAATGACTTGCCACCCAAATCTTCAAATAATTAAATATTATCTATATTTCAAAATATTTTATTGTATTTTATTCAATTCAGGTATACATAATTAAGTACTATGTTGAACAAATCATCACATTTAGTTTCCTAGCTACAATCTGTGATACCAAAATGAATTGCTCTTTACATATAATGCTTTTTATTGATATTTCTTTTATTTTTTGTTATATGTTATATAATAAAACTATATATTCTAATTATATACCAAACAATACCTATATATTTGTTGTAAATGGTTTCCCAGGTAATTTGCTATTATTTGTTTAAGTTTTACATATGATCAGCTGTACTCCTTTCTACGTGTTTGGGGGACTGTAGAGAGTAATGTAACCACCAGACAATTAAGATACAGAACAATTCCATTACATAAAGGAATTCCTTCCTATTTCACTTGTCATCAGTCCCACATCCTACACCAATGCCTGGCAAAATCTCATCTTTTTTCCTGTAGTGCTCACTCCAATAACATTTTTTGTTAATTTTTAACTATATCTAGACTAAAGAAAATTTATGAAAATAATACAGAGAGCTTCCATATATCACTTCCCCTGCTTTCGCCAAACTTAACAACTTACATAACATTTTACAATTATCAGAAACATTATCTACTCTAAAGACTCTAGTGGAATTTCACCAGTTTTCCATTACTGTTTTATTTTTTTTTTTTAATCTTTCAGGATCCTATTCAAAATTCCACATTGTATGTTTGCTTTATTTTCCTAAGCCGTTTGCTGTGATAGTCTTTGGGTATGTCCTCATCTTTCATCCTCTGACATTTTTGAAGCACACTGATTATTGTGTTCAATGTCTCTCCTACTAGGTTTTTCTAGTATTTCCACACTATTAGACTAAGGTTATGTATTTTTGTAAATGGCTCCAGAAAAATGAGGTGTCCTTTTTAGTGCATCATTGTTATTTTCATCCTGTTGATATGTCGCACTACTATGACACTGATTTAAATTAGTTAAGAAGATTTCTGCCAAGATTGTCTGTTCTAAAGTTACTGTCTTTCCTCTGCAAATAAAAATCTTGGGACAGATATTTTGAAGCTATGAAAACTCTATTTTCTTGTTTGCCTTTCAATTATGTTTATTTTGTTTGACAATCCCTAGTTTAAACCTTTTATGTATAATTTAACTTAAAGTTTACTCTGACATCTGCCTCTGGATATATGCATAGAAAAGACATATCCACATTTTTCTGAGTTAAATTTCATATCAGTTGATCTTTTAGATTTTATGGCTTGACACTTTAAGTAACTTTCAGATAATTTTTTTTTTTTTTT
>NW_016107384.1:7648241-7659039 GCF_001604975.1 Cebus imitator
TTTTTGAGATGGAGTTTCGCTCTTGTTACCCAGGCTGGAGAGCAATGGCGTGATCTCGGCTCACCGCAACCTCCATTTCCTCGGTTCAAACAATTCTCCTGTCTCAGCCTTCCAAGTAGCTGGAACTACAGCCATATGCCACCATGCCCAGCTAATTTTTGTATTTTTAGTAGAGACAGGGTTCAGATAAAATTTTTTGTTTAGTATATTTCTCTGATAATATAAATTCACATGAGCTAACTAGTTAACCCAAATCAAACATTTCATGAGATTTTTTAAAAGACATAAAACAGAAAAAATACATCTCAATTTCAATTTAGCAGTAGTTCAAACTAAAGAACTAACCTCAAGTTATGGTCCATAATTTTCTAAAATTCAGTTACTAGATATGGGTGTTTGTGTGTTTTCAGAATAACCAGTGAATTTGTTTTTAATTAAAACTATGAGTAAATGTTATAGAATGCATCATTTTTAATATTCATAGAGTTAACAATAGAAATATTTTTAAATAGATAGAATTTTAATAAATAATTATTAATATGTTTTATGTGAATAGTTTCCAGACCAAGGTTCTATTTGTATTATTAGAATGCCTTTCTATTTGTCTTGGATAATTTTGAGCTCTCTTTATTTTACTAGTTCAAACTGAAGCTATTTTTACCTTCCCTTAGGTTACAAGTTTAAAAATTATATTCTTTTATATCTCTAAGTATTTTACCTTCTACTTGTCTCTGCCCTCTCCAACACTTGAATAAAGTTAGAACTCACTAGCTGTGATAAAACCAATTAAAACAAAACAAGTCTATACATAAGTAATATGTAATAAAACTTTACAGGTAACAGATCATATTCTCCTCCTCCCTCATTTGCCCACTTAATAAAATAATCAGATTCCTCTTAAAGAATATTTTTGAAAATATACTTGCCTTGTCTAGTTACTATAAATTCTACTTTATAAAATAGAAATAATACCTAGTTTATTGACAGTTTTTAGCATAAGGGCTGTTGAATTTTGTCGAAGGTATTCTCTGCATCTATTGAGATAATCATGTGGTTTTTGTCTTTGGTTCTGTTTATGTGTTGGATTACATTTACAGATTTGCCTGTGTTGAGCCAGGCTTGCATCCCCGGGATGAAGTCTACTTGATCGTGATGGATAAACTTTTTGATGTGCTGTTGCATTTGGTTTTCCAGTATTTTATTGAAGACTTTTGCATTGATGTTCATCATGGATATTGGCCTGAAATTTTCTATTTTATTTGTGTCCCTGCCATGTTCTGGTATCAGATGATGTTGGTTCGTCTCATATAATGAGTTAGGGAGGATTCCCTCTCTCAAAATAATAAAAAGCTATTTAGGACAAACCCACAGCCAATATCATACTAAATGGGCAAAAACTAGAAGCATTCCCTTTGAAAACTGGCACTAGACAAGGGTGCCCTCTTTCACCATTCCTATTCAACATAATATTGGAAGTTCTAGCCAGAGCAAACAGGCAAGAAAAAGAAATAAAGCATATTATATTAGGAAAAGAGGAAGTCAAATTGTCTCTATTTGCAGATGACATGCTTGTATATTTAGAAGACCCCATCATCTCAGCCCACAATCTCCTTAAGATGATAAGAAACTTCAGTAAAGTCTTAGGATACAAACTCAATGTGCAAAAATCACAAGCATTCCTATACACCAATAACAGACTAACAGAGAGCCAAATCATGAGTGAACTCCTGTTCACCATTGCTACAAAGACAATAAAATACCTAGGAATACAACTAACAAAGGACATGAAGGATATCTTCAAGGAGAACTACAAATCACTGCTCAAGGAAATAAGAGAGGGTATAAACAGATGGAAAAACACTCCATGCTCATGGTTAGGAAGAATCAGTATCGTGAAAATGGCCATACTGCCCAAAGTAATTTATAGATTCAATGCTATCTCCATCAAGCTACCATTGACCTTCTACACAGAACTGGAAAAAACCACCTTAAACTTCACATGGAACCCCTATACCCCAGCGAGTTAGAAGGAAAGCGCCACACTCTGAGTTCCAGTTAAGAGTCCTTTATTGCCAGTGACCAAGAGCCAGCTCGTGCTCAAAATCTCTCGGCTCCGAAGATCTGGATGTGATTTCCTTTTATACTTAACCTAGAAGAGAGGGGAGAGGGAGTCTAGCTGAAGTAGAATTTTACAGAAGCAGAACAAGCAAGTTAGTAGGAGGAAGCTAGTAACCAGGAGGCAGGAGGTTCCCATAGTTGCTGATTACTAAGAGTATTTCCATACAGTCATCAAGAGGGTAGCAGGGGGGACTTTCCATACAATCAGTCACCAATGGGGGATTTTCACAATAGCAGGTTGACTTGCCAAGCAGGATGTGGTTACAACAATTACAGGTACTGAGAACAGCGTGACCCAAACCTCAATGGTTCAAGGCTCTGAGTATAACCTGACCCAGTAATGCACCTGAGGGGGCTGTGGCAGGGAGGGTGAGCTAAGCTGGAGCTTGTCAGGCTTATTTCTAAGATGGAGTAAGGCTAGTTGATTTCAGAAAAAAAAAAAGAGCCTGCATAGCCAAGACAATCATAAGCAAAAAGAACAAAGCTGGAGACATCCCACTACCTGACTTCAAACTATACTACAAGGCTACAGTAATCAAAAAAGCATGGTACTGGTACGAAAACAGAGATATAGACCAAGGAAACAGAACAGAGGCCTCAGAAGCAATGGCACAAATCCACAACCACCTGATCTTTGACAAACCTCACAAAAACAAGCAACGGGGAAAAGATTCACTGTTCAATAAAAGGTATTGGGAAAACTAGCTAGCCATGTGCAGAAAGCAGAAACTGGACCCTTTCTGACACCCAACACTAAAATTAACTCCAGATGGACTAAAGATTTAAACATAAGACCTAACACCATAAAAACCCTAGAAGAAAAGCTAAGCAATACCATTCGTGACATAGGAATAGGCAAGGACTTCACGACTAAAACACCAAAAGCAATGGCAACAGAAGCCAAAATAGACAAATGGGATCTAATTAAGAGCTTCTGCACAGCAAAATAAACTATCATTAGAGTGAACCAGCAACCAACAGAATGGGAAACAATTTTCAGAAGCTACCCATCTGACAAAGGGCTAATGTCCAGAATTTACAAAGAACTTCAACAAATTTACAAGAAAAAATAAAAACAACCCCATCAAAAAGTGAGCAAAGGATATGAACAGACATTTTTCAAAAGAAGACACTTACGTGGCCAACAAACATATGAAAAATGCTCATCATCACTGATCATTAGAGAAATGCAAATCAAAACCACACTGAGATACCATCTCACACCATGCCATGTGTATACCTATGTAACAATCCTGCAAGATCTGAACATGTACCAGAGAACTTAAAGTATAATAAAAAAATAAAATAAAATAAAATAGAAACAAAGCAGTAGGTGTGAGTCACTTAGTTTATTCACATTATGTGCAAATAGATAGCTTTGATTTTCTATGTCTTCTAGCTTTAGTTTTGCTTATTTTTCCATCAAAATATTAATAATTGCCATTCTTTTCCCCATGAACTCAATGTAGAAACTAGTTTGAAGTTTCTTTGACATTATGATTTTTCATTATACAGAATTTGAATATTCAGCCAGGCATGGGGGCTTGCCTCTGTAAACTCAACAATTTGGGAGGCCAAGGCAAGCAGATCACAAAGTCATGAAATGGAGACCAGCCTTGTCATTATGGCGAATCCCCATTTCTACTAAAAATACAAAAATTAGCTGGGCATGGTGGTGCACGCCTGTAGTCCCGGGTACTCTGCAGGTTGAGGCAGAATAATTGCTTGAACCCAGGAGGCGGAGGTTGCAGTGAGCCCAGATCACACCACTACACTCCAGCCTGAGTTATAGAGCGAGATTCCATCTCAAAAATAAAAAAAAAAAAAAAAAATTGAATCTTCAAAGAATCAGTTAGAAATTGAGTATTTTATAAATTTCTTTTAGCTTATTTTATTCTATCTAAATTCATCTCCATTTATTTTTAAATGAAAGTGGAATCTTTTCCAACTACCTCTACTAATTATAAAAACGTCAAACTTGTTTACTTACCTATATAATGATATTCATGCCTATTTCCATATGTTTTGTGTGATGATCTCTTTGAGTAAAAGTTTATATGCAAATCATATTCATCACATTCTTGTAAATCACATTTTAATTTTGTAATATGACAACTGTAAAATTTTTACATAATGATGTAATGATTTTTACCTATCTACTACTGCAAACATCGTTGATTGAAGGGTTCCAGATAGTAAGAAATGTAGTTCCAGTCCTTATTATTCAGCAGCAAAGGAGTAACAAACAAAAATGAAGATTATTTTTTTTTTAAATTTTGTGTTTGCTGGCATATATACATTTAGGATCTGCCTACTTTTCTGAGTTAAAATCTATATCTAAGAGAGTGAAGTGTTTACTTTTGGGTATGTGTATGATATACGTAATAACTGGGTATTAAATCCTTTTGATCACACCATATGGAATATCCTTTAATACATATGCTCCTCAGTTCTAGGAGCAGACTTCATGGTGTAGCAGATGATAGCTAAGTCTAAAGACACTAGGCTATAGATCATCTAGTGATGGTTACACTAAAAGCCCACACTTCACTGCTATGCAACAGATCCATGCAGTAAAACTGCCCTTACACATATTAAATTTACACAAGTAAAAATATAAATAAAAATTATTTTCGCAAATCTAAGTTTCACAAAAGATGATTCATGACTTTATTTTTAAACTCCATTTTCCTTTCATTAGTAATAATTCTCAAAAATATTACCTAGGATGGCTATGCTCTCAGAATGAAATTAAAGGAATAATTAAGTTACAGTAGGTCCTAATCTAGATAAAGAGAAAGAGAAAGAAAGAAAAAGAATGACAATATACTCCCTTAGCCATAATGTATCTAATTAAGATACATTTAAATAATTTTTTTCTAGTTTTCAAACTGCCTTCTAGATAGTTACCCAAACAAAATACTAACACTTGCCAATGAATGCATTCAAGAAGTATCACATCAATGCAGCAATAATGTGGTCACAAATTTTATCTTGACAATAAAAAATTTCACAATCTAAAATTATGTTAATTTCATGTTAAAGAGATGAGTTCACACTTGGAACATCAAAAGGGGGGAAAGCAGCATAGCCTAACAGTCAGTGAAGAAATGCTTTAGATACAAAAGCCCATGGATGTATCTGAGATGGTGTTGGATATAGAGAAAGCAAGGTGCTGCCATTAAAAAAGTGATGTCGTGGTAGAATTTGTTTTTTCAAAAAGAGGAGAGAATATATGGAATGATTTGGATGTTAGATACAGCAAGGTAGAAACAGCAAAGGTTGTTGTAGGTAGAGCTGTGAGGTTAGAGGAGAATCAGGTTTCTATTAAGAGATTAAGTAAAGATGAGATGGATTGGTTGGTTGGGGCTGGATCATGCTACACCTGTACATCCTGATAGAGGATTTCAAAATTATTCTTAAGGCAGATGCTATGGACTGAATGTTGTTTTCCCTAATTCATATGTTGAAGCCCTATTCTCCAATGTGATGGTACTTGTTACTGGGGCCCTTGAGAGTTAACTTGGTAATGAAGATGAAAGTGGAGGCCTCAAGATGGGATTAGTGTCCTTATAAGAGACATGAGAGCCCTTACTTTTTCTGCGCATCATGTAAAGATACAGCAAGTAGTCCCTCTAGAAGACATGAAGTAGGCCCTCACCAGACATTAAATCTGCTGGAGCCTTGAACTGGACTCCCCAGCCTCCAGAACTGTGAGAAACAAATGTCTGTTCTTTAAGGCACCTAGTCTATAGTATTTGGTATAGCTGCTCATATTGACTAAGACAGCAGTGGAGAGCCATATTAATGTCACTCTATGCCATTTAGTGGCATACAGCAACATTATAACAACTGCTTTTCAAAAGCTTACTACAGCCACAGTTCAAAGAATAACTACAAGAAGAACAGAACTTGAGAATTTCCACTGTGAAAAATGAATATTCTAATGTGCAAATACGTCTCTTATATTAAAAATAAACTATTTTAAGCAAGATTATATGTATTTAAACAAAGAGCAGTAAGTGCAAAAGTTGCTCAAAATTTGTATGTGCAGTCTAATCAATAGTAGGAGTAAATTATTAAGAAACTTAAGTTGCTAACATGCTGCACTCTAGAAGCAAAAACAGGACTAAATAAAATGCATAAAAACATCTATGTTTTTCTGCAACTTGTGTGTTTTACCACCAAAATCCATACAAATATAAAACCATCTCTTTACTAAGACAAAAAAGAAACTGCTGATACTACTGAAACAGAATAATCTGGCACTAGACATAAAAAGAAAACTTTCCCCACTGTAATATACATATAGCACAAGGGTTTTTGTTGTTGTTGTTTTTGATTTCTAGTAAAAATGGCAGGAAGCAAACCTACTTCTCAAAAAAAGATTGAAGATATAATTTTGACATTAACCCATTATGAAATTTAGAAACATTACTACTGTGAAATCTCACAAATTCTAGAATAAAACAAACATTACATTTTTATAAAACAAAATTCAAAGGATTAATCACACCTAGTATCATGGTTCTCATAAATTTTAATAAAGATTTCAATTTTTAAAGTCTAAACTTTGATGCTTAGCAAAACTTTCAATCTAACCTAAATGTAAGTTAAATAAAATATCATTAGCAGATCTTACAGTTTATGTAACCTCTATACAGTCCATCTGAAGAAATTACTTGAGTATAAACTTCAGAAAATCAAGAGAGTAACTTAATAAATATAAAGACTGGACCAAAGTGTATTACATCTAATTTACAAATATAAAGAGCAGTTTTCCAGAGATGGTAGCTTTAGTGCAGAGCTGGGGAATAATCATGAAAAATGACAGAAAAAGATGAGAGTAGAGAAATTTCAGGTTGGTTTTATTCAAGAAAAAAGAGAATTTCACAGAACAAATATTACATCTGATATATTAGAATAACTTAAAGAATAAAATTTCATATTAAAAAAGTTTAAAAAGAAACTTATACAAGTTAGGAAATATAGTTGTCACATTTAACTTGAATATGTAGTTTTGTTATATTTAATTACTCATCTAATGTTTATTTTACTCCAGTCTTACAGTAACATACATTAACATAATTGCTATACCTTTAGCAAGGTCAAAGAGTATTTCATAACTTCTTGACTTTAGAGTTTTATAAATGATTTACTTTGGCCAATACAAAATTAGGAGATATATTAAAGGCAAAACTTTAAAATATGCACGCATGGTTGGGATTCTCCTCTCATGCTTCTTCCAACTGCATAAAGCAAACCTTCTTTGGATAGCTGTGTTCCAGGGTAAGATATATGTGGAACAGATTACATCTGAACTTGAGACCTGGAGAGATCCTAGCTGAGCCTAACCTTATAGGCTATGCCCCACAATATCACTGCACGAATGTGTTTATTACAGGTGTTCATTAATGAACACCTATAATATCATTGCAGTATATACAACTGGGCTCAGCCAGCTAATATTTAACACCAGCTAATATGCTGATTAGTGAGCAAGAAAAAAAAATACTTATTTTTGCATTCTTTTGAAATTATGTGTTTGCTTGTCATATAAAATAGCTGTCAAACAGTGAGCATTATATTCTTATCAATATAAGGTCAATGCTTTACATTTCTTTGTGTTTTTATAACTCGTTTTTTTCTTTTCTTTTCTTCCCTTCTCCTTCCCCTTCCCTCCCTTTCCTTTCTTTTCTTTTTTCTTTTCAGATTAAGTCCCCTGTTGCCCAGGCTAAAGTGCAGTGGCACAATCTCGGCCCACTGCAACATCTGCCTTCCGGTTTGAAGCGATTCTCCCACCTCAGCCTCCGGAGTAGCTAGGATTACAGGCATGCACTGCCAGTCCCGGCTAATTTTTTGTATTTTAGTAGAGATGGGGTTTCACCACGTTGCTCAGGCTGGTCTCCAACACCTGAGCTAAGGCGATCCACCCACGTCGGCCTCCCAAAGTGCTAGGATCACAGGCCTGAGCCATGGCTCCCAGCCTAGAACTTGATTTTAAACAAAGATTAGTATATTTATTTGTGATAGTGAGTACAATGTTAATGTATTGAAAGCTGATACCATAAAGTACAGATGAGAGAAGCTGGGAGGTTGAGGAATGAAGAATAGATATGAAGTGCACTATTGGAGAAATCTACAAAATCAAGAGCGAGTGTACTACAAATATTAGAAAACAAATGAATGTTTATAAGTCCTTCCATATCTTCTAAGGTTATTGAAAAAAAGGATTATAAAAGATATTTGAGAATATGCTTCAGAAAAATAACGGTAATCCATGGAGACAAAAAATAAAGAACAAGTAAATTCATTGATATAAGATATTTTCAAAGAATTATTTAAAAATTCCTTTTTGATAAGAGAATAAAGAACAATCCAATAATAATGTCTTTCTTTGCTAAGAATATATGTGTCTCAAGGAAAGAAGAGCATAGACATGACATATGTCGAAATGATATTTACATGCAATAGTATATGTACATTGACATATAGAAGATAATATATTATCTCTAAAATTATTTCTGTTTCTAACTTGTTCCACCCCAAATACTGATGTTCTTTCTTAAAATGTAACTAGCTTCGTTTGTCATCCTTGACCACACATATCTTGTAGATTTTCCAGGTTTAATGCAATGATGTTGTGGGGATTATAGCTTTTTATTTTAATTAAAAGCCAAAAGTATCTTCTGAAAAGGAATTGATGTTTTAGAATATAGGCAACATTGTTTGAAAATTTAATTTATTCATAAATATGAACAACAAAACCAAAATGCAACTAGGTGTCATATGGCTGCAATTGTTTTTAAAGTGATTTTATATTTGAGTAGAACTAATTATCAGTATCTCTACTCAGCAAGCTGGCCTGGGTTGGGGTTCATACACAATTGAAGAAGTAGAGAGCTCTAACACTGCTATCAGCATGCCACTGTTATATTGATTACCATTCAAAACACTGTCATGAAACTATTGATATTTTTCTACCAGCCTATTTTATTGAGTATCATCGGTGGCAAAGTCATTATTAAAGTTCTATTTTCTTTAATTATATCACATAAATTGTCATGGTGATTATAAGAAACCCAAAGATCTCAAAGTTCCCCACAGAGCAAAGGACAAGCTTTCAAAACCCTTGCATTAAAAAATGGGCAGTTTGGTTGAAGCACTTCTTTTGAAAAATTACCAAATATAAACAGCTAGCTCTCATCTACAGTAATCAAGAAAAGATAATATCAGAAGGACAGAAATCATCCAGGCAAGGATGAAACCTTCGCAAAATTACATGATGGGACTTAGTACTTTACTATTTCAGTTTCAAAGAGTACACTGATCCAGTTCTCCAGATGTATTCGGAAATTTGGAAGAAGAAAAGAGTGTCGTCTTTAATTAAGATGAAATGAACCTGTAAAGGTATTACTACTATAGTTAGTGGTTTTATGGCAACAGATTTATAAGCATTCCACAAATAATAAAAATATTTTGTAATTATATGAAATGGATGTCACTTCCCCATATCCTTCACTTGGTATATCTTTAAAACATATGACAATTTTGTAGAGAATATGAATATGTAAGTCCTGATATTAAAAATATATAATGCATATATACTTAATCAAAACAGCAAAAAGTCAGGGAATCCTAAGCAGAGTTGGAGTCCGTGAAGCCAATGGCCTGTTTGGGTAAGGAATGCCAAGGTCATGAACACAATCAAAGAAAGCTAAGAAAATATTCCAGACTGAGGAAGACCGAAGAGATAGGTCCAGTAAGTGATATGCATAATTCTGGATGGATCCTGAACTTATAAAATGACATATTAGGATCATTGGAAAAATATTAACATGTCTAAATAGACAGTAAAACCAGTGAAAATATCCTGATTTTTATGGTTGTACTGTTGTGATGTTAGATTGTGGTTGCTCTCAGGAAATAAACACTGAAATAGCAAGCAGTAAACAGACCTCATATATGCAAAATAAATGTGTCTCAGAAAAACGTTTTGTATGTATATATCTATGTATCTATTTGCATGTATATATAGACATACATGTGTATATTTCTATGTTGACAGAGTGTAAGATGAATGTGGTTAAATATTAACAGAAAAACATGGTGAGAGCACATGTGATATCTTACTACTATTTTTATCACTTTTCAAAGCTTTAAAATATTTTAAATTAAAATTTGAAAAGAAAAGAATTCTATTGGAAACCAAGAAAACTGCTACATTTAGGAATATAAATAGGAAAAGAACTTGTCCATGTATAATCTGAGATGTCTACCTTGTTATACACTCAGAGTACAAAGAAACTAAGGAGGCTATGACAGAGAAAGTAACTTCTTAAATTTCTGTAGTTTTAATACTGAGCAATTAAATCAAAGCCATTGAACAGTAGACTCCTTTTCCTATTCTTTTTATTTTCTTATCCCCTTCCTTCCTTTTCTTTCTTTCTTTTCTTTGTTTGTTTTTTTTACAAATTACTAATAAAACATCGAATCCGGCCAGGCGCGGTGGCTCAAGCCTGTAATCCCAGCACTTTGGGAGGCCGAGGCAGGTGGATCACGAGGTCAAGAGATGGAGACCATCCTGGTCAACATGGTGAAACCCCGTCTCTACTAAAAATACAAAATATTAGCTGGGCATGGTGGTGCGTGCCTGTAATCCCAGCTACTCAGGAGTCTG
>NW_016107384.1:7659234-7763671 GCF_001604975.1 Cebus imitator
ATAAACTAAAGGCAGAACAGATATTAAAGAAAATAAAAAGTTGTATAAATCAACCCTTAAAAGAAAGTGTCATTAGAAAAATCTATAATGTATGGTCCACTAAGGGTAATCATAACAACAGAACTTAACTCTGACTATGAACTACATTAATTCAAATTCCTGCCTAAACTTAGAATTGAAGAAAATGTGTGCTATAATCAGGCATTAAAAGTATTCATTTCAGTCTTTACTGTCTTACACTAGATGTTTGATATTAAAAAATATGAAGCATATAAATAGAAAACAAAAATCTGTAATATACAAAGCAATAATCAGACTCAAATATGAGAGGGAACTTAGAAGTAGAATTGGAGGAAATTTGTGATACATACAATTAAGTTGTTTTTAATGGAGAATGTGGACCATATGCAAGATGGAAAGGATGATTTCAGCAGAGAAATTAATACAATAAGGAGTAATGTATTAGGGATATAATAAATAAAAAGCAAATTATAGAGATGAGGAGGGCTTCCAATAGATACTTCTTGTGGTTCAGCTCAGCCAAGAAAAGAAAGAAATATTTATTCAAGAAAATCTAGTGCATCTTAGTGAGATTATCAAGGGTCTGTGACTCTTGAGCCACAACCCAACTCCTCCCTTTCATTCTCCAGCTTACATGATGGCTGCTTCACCAAATGGGCATGTCCAAGAAGACAGGTGTCTCTCTCCCCTCCGCCATCATTTAAAAGCAAAGGAAAGGCAGGCCCCCAATATTCCTCATTTCCACGTTCAATCCATGCCAGTGTTGCTTAAATTAAAATCCAGGTAATTGTGGCTGAGATGGCAGGAATTCTCTTTGTTTCATCCAGCATTGACTTATAGGCTGTCTACCCCAGAAACAGCAGGTCTGAAATACTGGGGCTCCTAATACATTCACTCTAGCATGCTAGTAGAGCCAGATTTCCATGCAGCAAGGGGAAAGCACAGAAGAACATAGGCTACTGTCCTTGTCTAACACCTTGCTTTTAAAGCAGGATTGTCACTTTGAGAAATGGGTCATGGTCCCTGTCCTCATCTGAAGCAGCAGCAAATTGATTTTGCTTACAGGGAGAAGCAGACGTAAGAACAGAGAACTCTGAACAACATCAAAATGTCTAACATACATATAATAAAATATCAGAATGAGAAGAATTAGAATAAGGTAAATAATATTTGAAAAAATAACCAACAACATTCTAAAATTAATAACAGATGCCCACTCAGAACAAACTCAGAGAGCACCAAGCAGGATGAATAAACACAAGCCAACAATAAAACCACCTAGCCATGTCACATTCAAAGTCCTAGAAACAACAAAAAAAGACAGAAAACATTTAGGGAAAACTGAAAAAAAAAAACCATGTACAATATACAGAGAACCAAAAATAAGAATTAAAAACAGACTTTTAGTTGTATACCTTGCAAGACTGAACACAGACTGACACTTTTAATGTCCTGAAAGGAAGAAACAAAACCTTATCTATTTAAAAATGCTAAATCTAGGGAAAATGTATTCAGTAATTAAATATTAATAACCAAGAAAATATTAGTATCTTTATAGTGAGAAAACCTGGCAGACCCCACCTTAACCAAATGATCAAGGTTTATATCCCCAAATATGAAGCATATGGCTAAAAGATGCAGAGAAGTACACATGACCTCCATGATAGTCTTCCTGCAAATCTCTAACTTCGGTCAAACAATGACAAACATTTGTTAAGTTCTAATTATCTAACTGGTTCTCTCCAAAAATGTCAAAGTCAAAAGAAAAGAAAAAAAAGAAAGACAGAGGAACTGCTACATATCAGAGGCTACTAAGGAGGCATGACAACTAAATGTGATGTGGGAGCATGTTATTATATACTAGAAAGAAAAGCTAGTGAAATCCAAATATAGTCCATACTTTAGTTTGTTGTGTTAGATTAATGTTAATTTTAGTCATAATCATTATAAGATGGTTATATAAGTTATAAGAATTAGTAAAAGCTGTATAAAGGATATATGACAACTATTTGTATTATTTTTCTAACATTTCTTTAAGCTTAAAATAATTTCAAAATTAAACAAAGAAGATAAAATAAAGTAATTGATTATTATAATAAGTGTTCTAAGAAATAGGCAAGATGCCACGATGGAGAATGAATGGTGAGGGTAAGGGAAAGTTTTCAGGGAAGACATTTTTGACAAAGCAACATTTAAGGTAAAATTTAGAATATGCAAAGCTCTAGCAACATGGTAGGTGAAAAACATGAGAGAGAGTAAAGGTAAAGAAACGAGTTTGGTACAAATTAGGTTGTAAGGCCAGTAGAGTTGAAGTGTATAGAGAAAAAGAGGGTATAGTAAGAAAATTTTGGAAAGGAAGAGAGAGAAAGGTAATGAGGTCCATATCATTTGTATTTGACACCTTGCATTAAGAAGTCACTGAAAGATTTAAAGCAAGATGAAGATGAAATATTTTTAGTTATTTAGCATAGTCACTTCATTTTGAATGTGCCACAGATTATATTTAATAAGTGCACTTCAGAAACCTTAATATCTGACTTTCTGGCTTCCAATTTTCTGCCCAAAGTTGAATGGAATCATTTAAAAAATAATAAACATGCAATCTATTACTGTAATGACCAACAACTTCTCAGTGATAATCAATGGGGACTTTTGCTTTGTTTCTCCTGCATATGTGATTTTTGCCAATTATTTATGCTTTAACAAGTACTTATAGAGAACCTATGATTTTGAGATACTGACTGTTTAGTAAGTGGACACTTCATAGGTGAGGAATATAGGCAGGGGAACTGAAAGTTTCTAGAATAACAATAGCTAGTATATGTCACAATTAGAGTGGAAATCCATACTGACTCCCAAACCACATTTGTAACTACTGCATTAAATTTTACCATAGTATAAGGGGAATAGCTTTAATCAGGATGTAATTTAACTTTTACTAAAATTACTGCATTTGAAAGTTACCAAGAAAACCTGTTTTATATTTTTATAGCAATCCTGTTCTGGATTTGCTTCTTTAAGAAAATTGTTACCACATGTTTACCTTTGTTATCTGTTTCTGCATGTTAATTGTAAAAGTAGTCTTTCTAGGATGTTAACAATTGGATATCCTCAGATAGGTTTAAACATTCTATTTTGTTTCTTTTTAACATTAAGGAATGTGGAGTACTTGAATAGGAAAATGGATTATTCTTAAATATCATATTTAGAAGGCCTTATGTATAATTTTGAAACATAATAAAAATATAATTACACATTTATTGCAAAAACTACCACACACACACACACACACACACACACACACACACACACACACTGTTTGACCAAAAAAAAAATGAAGATCAATCATTACTCCATTCCTCTTAGTTTGCCGCTCTTAACAAACCGTAATAATTATTTCCAGACCGTTATACATATAATAGCAGTTAATTTCTTAAAATGCAAGAGATGCAAACTAACTCACTCTAAAACCAGAATAATTAACATACTAGAAGAATGTTGGGTAGCCAAATCATTAATTCTGAAAATCAACTAACAGGACAGGAATATGGGAAATCGATAGATTTTTCTACTTTGACATATCTTTCAGGTAATTAAACTTTTCTTCTGCTCTTCTGTATGTTTACTGAAAACACAGATTTCTTGGTGAGAGGCTCTGACAATCATACCTTAGGTTATAGTTTTAATCTGCTGGCCAGGACATTATGGTGCTAGATTTGCCTGACCAGAACCACAGGGATAAGTCAGGGGAGACTGATTAGTCAGATGCTCAAGGGAAGAATGAACATAGGCAAAAAAATCAGATTCCTACTCAATCACAGTTATGTTTGGAAAATATATGTAGTCACATGTACCTCACACATATTTCCTCCACATACATATTTATTGATAGGTCCTTTGGATGGATAATAAAAACAAAAGTGTATTATGGAAACTTAAATGTTGTTACTTTATGTATTTTTAATTTATTATGTATTTTACTTAATTTATTTATGCATTTTTAAAATTTGCTTCTAAGAAAACTGATTTGAAAACTCATAGGGCTGGGCGCGGTGGCTCACGCCTGTAATCCCAGCACTTTGGGAGGCTGAGGCGGGTGGATCACGAAGTCAAGAGATCGAGACTATCCTGGTCAACATAGTGAAACCCTGTCTCTACTAAAAATACAAAAAATTAGCTGGGCGTGGTGGCGCGTGCCTGTAATCCCAGCTACTCAGGAGGCTGAGGCAGGAGAATTGCCTTGAACCCAGGAGGCGGAGGTTGTGGTGAGCCGAGATTGCGCCACTGCACTCAAACCTGGGTAACATGAGTGAAACTCCATCTCAAAAAAAAAAAACATCATAAATGTCCATGTTTAAATTCCAAATATATCTTAATATAAAGTTGATTATATAATTTTATTTGATAAGTAATCATTGAAATGTTACCATGCACAAAAGAATGAACCCTGAACTCTAGGGAAAATCATTTAAATACAGAGATTGATTTGTAAGTGCTTACAACTAAGTAAGAAGCCAAATAAATACCCATAATTATAATAAAATATTGTTTAATTTTTTCATATAAATATGAAGTTCTCTTTGTGTATGGCTAGCTATATCAAATTTTGAGAAGGAAAGAAGGGTTATGTGGTTAAAGTTATTATTTTCTGGCTTCCTTTTACTTCCCTTTCTCTAATCAGAAAAAAAAAGTAATAAATATGAAAAAAGAGAAAGCAAGCACATGCACACCTTGGAGATGTTGCAAGTTCCTTTCCAGACCAATGCAATAAATCTAATATCAGAATAAAACAAAAATGAATTACACTAACTTTTTGGTTTCTCAGTTACCTGAAAGGTAGATTTAAACTATACTGTAGTTTAATATTCAATAGCATTGTAGCTAAAAAAGGTACATAACTTAATTAAAAATACTTTATTGCTAAAAAATGTTAATCATTTGATCCTTCAGTAAGTCATTGTCTTTTGGCTGATGGACGATTTTGACTTGATGTTGATGTCTGCTAACTGATCAGGGTGGTGGTTACTAAAGTTTAGGGCGGCTGTGGAAGT
This sequence comes from Cebus imitator, assembly GCF_001604975.1. Lineage (NCBI taxonomy): Eukaryota > Metazoa > Chordata > Mammalia > Primates > Cebidae > Cebus > Cebus imitator. Next base: position 7,664,307 of record NW_016107384.1, read on the forward strand.
TTATTAGATTAAGACAAAAATGAAGTTTGCTGCATTGATTGAATCTTCTATGAACAAAAAGATTTATCTGTGGCATGTGATGCTGTTTGATACCATTTTATCCATGACAGAACTTCTTTCAAATCACTTGGGCCTAACTGAGGGTGAAGAGTGGGAGGAGGGAGAGGATAAATAACTAATACGTACTATGCTTAATACCTGGGTGGCACAATAATTTTTACCCCAGACACTTCTGTCGTGCAGTTTACCTGTATAACAAACCCGTACATGTAACCATAAGTGTAAAAGTTAAAAAAAAAAGTTGGAGTCAATCCTCAAACTCTAACATTGTTTTATCAAATATGTTTATGTAACATTCTATATACTTTGTTGTCATTTCAACAATGTTGATGGAATTTTCACCTAAAGTAGATTTCATCTCAAGAAACCACTTTCTTTGTGTATTTACAATAAGCAATTCCTCATCTGATCAAGTCTTAGCACAAGGTTGCAGCAATTCACTAGCATCTTCAGCCTCTGTTTCTAATTCTAGTTCTCTTGCTATTTCCAGCATATCGGCAGTGACTTCTTGCCCTAAAGTCTTGAACACTTCAAAGTCTTTTGGGAGAGTTGTTTCAATTTCTCTTAACCTTCTGTTAATGTTGATCATTTGGCCTCCTTCCATAAATCATGGATGTTCTTTATTTTTTCTTAATCGTACTTTAGGTTCTGGGCTACATGTGCTGATCATGCAGGATTGTTGCATAGGTACACACTTAGCAAGGTGGTTTGCTTTCTCCATCCCCCCCCTCACCTGAAACTGGCATTTCTCCTCATGCTATCCCTCCCAGCCTCCCCAATCCCCTACTGTCCCTCCCTTGGACCCCTCCAACTGACCGCAGTGTGTGATGCTACTCTCCCTGTGTCCCTGTGTTCTCATTGTTCAACACCGGTCTATGAGTGAGAACATGCGGTGTCTAGTTTCCTGTTTTTGTGTCGGTTTGCTGAGAATGATGGTTTCCAGATTCATCCATGTCTCTACAAAGGGCATGAACTCATCTTTTTTTATGGCTGTGTAGTAGTACATGGTCTGTATGTGCCACAGTGTTCTTAATTGGATCTAGAATGGTGAAGCTTTTTCAGATTTTCAATTGACTTCGTCCAGATCCATCAGACAAATCAGTATCTATAGCAATTATGGCCTTATAAAATGTATTTCTTACATAGCAAGAGTTACAAGTTGAAATACTCCCTGACCCATGGGCTGAAGAATGGATGTTGTGTTAACAGGAATAAACACAACATAAGTCTCCTTGAGTATATCCATCAGAGCTCTTTGATGACCAAGTTTATTTTCATGAGAAGTAATATTTTGAAAGAAATCTTTTGTTGAGACCTAAACAGTATGTCCCAACAATGAGCTTAATATATTCAGTGAATCATGCTGTAAATAGATGTGCTGTCATCTAGGCTTTGTAGTTTCACTTATAGAGCATAAACGGAGTAGATTTAGCCTGATTCTTAATGGCCCTAGGATTTTTGGAATGGTAAATGTGCATTGGCTTCAACTTAAAGTCACCAGCTGCATTATACTGTGACAAGAAAGTCAGCCATCCTTTGAAGCTTTGAAGCCAAATATATGCTTCCCTCTAGCTATGAAAGTCCTAGATGACATCTTATTCCAATTTAAAGCTGTAGCCATGCTCATGAATGATCTTCTTGGTAACTTGCTGCAGCTTCTACATCAATATTTGCTATCTAACCTTGCACTTTTATGTTATGGAGATGGCTTCCTTCCTAAACCTTATAAATTAACCCACTGCTACCTTCATATTTTTCTTCTGCAGCTTCCTTACCTCTCTCAGCCTTCATTGAACTGATGAGAGAGTCTTGCTCTGGATTAGCCTTGGGTTTAGGGATTGATGTTGCTGGTTTAATCTTTGGTCCAGATCCCTCAAACTTTCTCTTTATTTGTAATACAAATGTTTAGCTTTCTTGGTATTCCTATGTTAATTTTAATTTTCTTCAAGAATTTTCCTTTCCATTTACAACTTGGCTAACTGTCTTTCAGAAGAAGCCTAGCTTTTATCCTATCTTGGCTTTCAACCGGCCTTCATCACTAAGCTTAATCATTTCTTGATTTTGATTTAAATTAAGAGACATGCAACTTCTTTCACTGGAACACTTAGAGGCCATTGTAAGGTTATGTATTGGCCTAATTTTAGTATTATGTAATAAGAAATAGGGATTCCTAAGGAGGGAAAGAGATTGAAGAAGGGCTGATCAGGGAAGCACTCAGAACACACATAACATTTATCATTTAAGTTCTCTTACTTATATGGGCACAGGTAGGGGCGCCCCCAAACAATTACAATAGTAAAATCAAAGATTACTTATAACAGATATATTAATAATGAAAACATATATTGAGAGCATTATCAAAATGTGACACAGGGACTCAAAGCAAGCAGACCTGACAGGCCTGCTCAATGCAGAGTTCAATTTGTAAAAAAAANTATCTGAAAAGCACAATAAGGCAACACACAATAAAATGAGCTATGCCTGTTTATTAAAAAGTAACTTTTCTTTTTCCTGAAGAAAAGGTTATCATTAATATTTATTTTTTAGTTTTATACATCGTAGCGGTGAGTAAAAGAGGAATAAGGCAGAGTACCTGCTCTCACAGTTCTCAGAATATTCAGAAACAAATGGAGTCTTAATAAAAATTTTTGGCTACAATCTCAACTCTTCACCAGCAAACTTGAACAAGCAATATGTGAAAAAGAATAAATAAGGAATAATTTGCAGACATCTGGCTTGGGTGACTGAGTAGTAAACTTATTAAGCAAAAATTGAAAATCAGTGGAGGCCAACATAGAAAAGATGCTGAGATTATTTTGGAACATGATGGTGACATGCCTGAGGCATAACCAAGTGGAGATATCCAGTATATTCATATGCGTATCTGTGTGTGTGTGTGTGTGTTTGTGTGTGCATATACTTTACCTATAGCTATACTTTACTCATTTTATAAAAAATTTGAAACACTAATAAATGAGGTACAACTATTTAAAACAAAATTCTCAATTACCAGTTTAATAAAAAATTTATATTGGTTATTTTAAAATTTATTTCATCAATCAATCATGATTAGTTATATTTTGCCTGGACATTGACATAAAACACAGAGAAACATTACATATTTTAAAATATTTTGCATTAAAGAGCATGACAACATTTTGCCTAAAACCTAAGTTTACTTTGGAAAATGTGCTCTAATAAACAAAAAAGTAACTCCATCACTGCAATCAATTTGCCTAAGATTGTTATTATTATTATTATTTTTTAAGATGGGGTTTCACCATGATGGCCAGGCTGGTCTTGAGCTCCTGACCTCTTGAGCTCCTGATCCATCCACCTCGGCCTCCCAAAGTGCTAGGATTACAGGCATGAGCCACCACGCCCGGCCTGCCTAAGATTATTTAAATTCAAGCTAATAATTATTTATTTATGTACTTATTTATGTGGTGTGTGTGTACACCCATGTGTATCAATATGTGGATATTACAAAACAGGACGTCAATAGCATTTATAACATGTGATGAACTGTATGTGTATGTGTATATATATATACACATAAATAACACATACACATACATATTTAAATAATCTAATAAATTTATATTCACATATATATTCTTACTTGGTTATGTTTGATATTTTCAAGTATGTGTCTCATTAGAATTCGATGCTCCTCTATCCATGTCCTTAATTTCAAGCAACCCTGAGGCTGACAGAAGTAAACATAAAGTAGAAAAGGAGAGCAATAAAAGAAAGGACATTTATCTTACTGGAACATTGGAAGGACTCAAGAAATGGTCTTGAAGCTAGGATTCTAGGAATTATGCCTCAATCTACTTTCAATAATTGGCAGGAGATCTCTTGATGCCTTTGTCATTGCCATGTGAATGCAGTGGTCAGGAAGCTACAGTAGTGTGCATGCTGCCGCCATGATTGTGATCTTTAGCAGCTCCTACTGTCACAAACCACCAAGCCATTTCTGCATCATGGATGCAATCTTGCAAACACCGATGTCTCCAGAATTGGGGTGTTTATATTTCTACCTTCCTCTTGCACTGTTTTTGCTTCTTCACACTGTTTAAGGTGATATGACTGTCCTTGACAAAAGGCCTAGTGAATCAACTGCTAGTGTGCATGCTAAAAAAAGCCTACAGGTGCAAATGTTCTAGCTTCTACATTGGGAAGATAATATGGAAATTTTCCAGAACTATAGGAATATGTTCAAAAATTACTGGGCAGTGAGAGAAAATAATACTGATTTACTCTGTTAGGCAGTGGGAGAATGAGTACTTACCCCCTGCAGGTTGAAAAGTTGCCCAGCCCACTGTTACGTGATTTTTTAAAAAAAGTCAAAATCTCTTTCTACATTGGAATGCAGACCACATAGTCAATAACACCAGAGTTTAAAAGAAGTGTTTTTTTAAAAAAAAAACTAAAACAAAAAAAGGCAAAATATTTAAAATGTTAGTGTGATTTTGCTGACTTTGTGCACCTGTTGGAAAAGTCTTAGAAGAGATGAATTAACTGGAACTAGAATTAACCTGACTTGCAGAGGAGATGGCAGAGAATAAAAGCAGTTTTACTAAGAGAGGGACTCTCTACCTGGAGCCTGAAATCTAAATTGCCTGAAAGTTCCCTTGCTCAGAGCCTTTCCAGATTGAAAAAGCCACCTGCTCTGTGTGTACTGATGCTGTTAGAAGCAGAGAATGTCAAGTGGCAGCTTTTACACTATCTACAACTAGGAGTCCAGACTTTTCTAAGCACCATCCATTAAACTTGTTCTGCCAAATAAAATGGTGGAGGGAACCTAGTATATTGTAGTGAAAAAGTAGAATGGTATGGTCAAAGCAGCAGCCATTAACTCGTGAACTAACAGGCAGAACTCAGAACAAAAAATATAAGAGTCTTCAGACTATAGGGCTATGTTGATGTAATATGTAGGCTGTATTTAGAAACAAGTGCAAATGATAAGAAGACAATAGGTTATAAACTTTTAAAAGTCTTGAGACAGTTCTTTTGTCAATATGAAATCTCAGGTATGGCCTGCTACAGCCTGTAATCGTTCAGTCCCTAAAGCAATTTCTAAGATCCCAGTTTCCGCAAACTCAAAAAGGCCTCTAAATCTGCAGCCTGACAGAAGAGCATCCTTCCCAATGATCCATTCTAAAGGGACAATCATTGTAATACCTAAGTCGGATTCTTCTAAAGGCAAAACTAAGGTTTTTATATTGTCTAAAATAGCAGGTTTTCCTCACATAGACTTTCACTAAAATCGACTTGTGCTAGAGATAGGTGATTACTTCAGGGTCTCCTCTCAACCCTCGTGAATGGAAGCCTTGTTCCCTCTTCCTTTGCTATCACTATATATCGTGTGAGTTATCTGAAGATAAATTGTGTTTTTAGATTATAGGCTCCCAGATCCTTAGAAACAACGTCCAAATTTGATAGCAACACTACATCAAATTTCAGGCCACATAGAGTAACTGGATGATACTTAGGGTCATTCTTATGTAGAAAAAGAAGTGAAATGTTCTATGTAAGGGGGCATTGAATGTAGATAATGGATACTAATAGAAGTTGTCTTTGGCCTGCACCATGGGTTGCTGACTAAACACTTAAGTATGTCTTCTGCCAGTTCATTCCAACAAAGAATGCCCATGTCATGTAATTTAGATATGAAGCAATTTGGAATCCTTGAGAAAAGGGTGTATTTTGAACTGATAAAGCATTTCTCCTTTTCATTTCTACCTTTTTCCTGCACAAAACACGGTTATATTTCAAAGATTCAGCTGCCATCTTAAACACATGAAATAGAAAATATGAGCATGAAATAAGGCAGAGAGGAAACAGAGGAATTTTACTTTCAATTTTACAGACAAATCTTTATCAATTTCAGCCACTGCACAGACAAAAACATTTCTATAATAAAAATATTGTCTCCTAGAGCGAAATATTATTTGTGTTATTTATAGACATGAGAATATTCAAAAGCATTTTAGAAAACAGATACCATCTAAATTATAAAACAACCCCTAAGCAAACAAAATTAAAGTAAATATTATCAAGTAGTTTAAAAATTAAAAAGATTTTATTTTATTTTATGAAAGTAACCATTATTTCACTGGTTTTTAAATGTTAGGGTATCTTAGAATCACATGCACATCTTGTTTAAATGATTATTAAAAGGATACAAAAGCAGGTGAGCCCGGGAATAAACATTTTCTCAAAGACTATAAGTAATTTTGATGTAGATTTTTTATAAACCTGATGTTCCACTATTCACTTCTTTGGGAAAGAAACAGCATTCTGGTTGCAAGGACAATTTTTGAGCCAGACTACCCGAGCCTAAATCCTGTGTCTACTACTATGAGCTACTTATCCAGGAGCAAATGGTAAAAATTTTTGTGCCTCAAATCCTCATGCATAAAATGTACATGTTCATACATCCTACATCACAGGACTGTTGCAAAGAATAAATGTAAGGAATGTACAAGATTCCCTGGCAAATGGTACGTATTTTGTAAATATAACATATAATCATAAAGCAGTCAGGTCTATTACTGAGTGAAGATAGAAAACAGAATAGATTGATTTGGTTCATGAAAAGAACTAATAAGTTGTAAAAAAGTCTTGTGCATTTGAGACTAAGAACCATTTAGAACATAAGATAAACACAATAATTAGCCATATTGGCAGTACTATAGGCTAGCTGTTGCCTGAAAAATGTAAAATAGGGGAAAAATGTGCCAAGTCAAGTAAATGCTGAAAAACATTTAGAATGTACACTTAATAATATTAACAAGAGACCTTAATTTTAAATTAGAGTGTTGATGATTTCATGAGACAGAACATTTTAATTACTAACTAGACAATTTAACATTACCTGAAAGTAAAATAGTACAGATGCTTATTAAATTTTCAGGATGGTATAATTTAAATAAAATTGTCTAATTACCTCCAGATTTGAAGCCAAAGAATATGCAGGTTTATTCAACCCAAAAAGGCAACAGATCCCAAAATTTCTTGCTACATTTGGCTTTATCTTTCTTGACTTCAGAACATCGTAAAGCCAGATTTTTCCCACTAAGTATTTTCATGGGATTTTTCTGAGTTATCTTCTCACCATTTTGAGACTGCCTTTGAGGATTTCGCATGTGCAAGGCTTTTAGTTTTTATTTGTTTGTTAGTTTTTGTTTTTGTTTGTTTTTAGTCTTTTGTAAGGAAACTTTGATGCTTTCTTTTCCCTGACAGATTCCACCATGCAGCTTTTGATGAATTCAAGCCCGCTACTCTATTGACATAGCCCATTCCAAGCATATTCTGACCATCTTAGTTGCATTTCAAATGCAAGTACAAACTACAAGAGAGTCTTGATACAAATCTCTTTGGTTGATCTCCCAAAAGCCACATTATTGTCAACAAAAAACCTAAGAAATCTATAAAACTTTCATAAATTGATAAGTGAATTTCAGACATCGATAGGATATAAGATCAATTTACAAAAACCAGTTATATATTTACTACTACTATTAATTATTATTATTTACTACTGCTAATAATTTGAAATCACATTGAAGTAATGTTACACTACTATATAACATTAACATCAAAATTTGTAAATATTTTTAAGCAAATGCCACCAAACCTGACAGATTCCTACAGTGTAAACAAGACATAACTGACCGAAATTAAACATGCTTTAAATTAATGGAAAGAAATGTTACACTCATGTTTTGGAAAACTCAACATATTAAAGATGTCAACTTCTCATAATTTGTTTAGAGTCAACGTAATCTCAATTAAAACTCCACATGCCATTTTTATAGAGGTTAACAAGTTAATTCTATAATTTATATGAAAATTCAAAGAATCTAAAGTAATAAAAGCAACTATGAAGTAGATGAACAAATTGGGAAAACATGTACTATCTGAGTTAAAGACATGATAGAGTAACAGCACACAGAAGAGAGTAAAATTAGAAAAAAAAATTGACACAGAAATCAATGAAATGAAATAAAGATACTAGAAATAAAGTCTCACATATTTGGTCAAATGATTTTTTTAGCAAGAGTGTAAAGCTAATTTAAGGGGGTAAGAGGAAAGTTTTTTTCAAAAACTAAATATTTTAAATAAACAGTAAAGTATCACTGGATATCTGTATGAGAAAAATTTACTTCAACTCCTACATTATTACCCCAAACCCCAAAAAGAATTCAAAATTAGTCACAAATCACATATAAAATTAATTTTATAAGTGTTCAAGAATAAAAATGAACCTTCACAAACTTAAGAAAAACAAACCTTCTTTAGAGAGATGACAGGAAGCGCTAATTACCAAAAAACAAAGATTAAAGAAAAAAGGCACATTACACTGCTTTACAAAATAATTGTTAACATAATTCTTTAAGAAGACAATGATTAAAAAATGCAAAGGAGAAAAAAAATGTGACCTACACACTGGCAGACAATATTTACAGTACTTATATTTGACTAAGGACTTGAATATGGAATATATGAAGATCTTTTATGACTCAGTAATGTGAAAAAAAATCTATTTTATTTTTAATGGGCAAAAGTCTTTAAGAGATACTTCAAGGACAGCTGATAATTATATGAAAGGATGTTCAACATCACTAGTCACTAAAGAAATGCAATTTAAAACCAGAATGAGATGCCAATGTACACACATTAGAATGACTACAATTAAGAAAGATTTGATCTAGTGCAGTGGCTCACACCTATAGCCCCAGGTATTTGGGAGGCTGAGGCAGAAGGATTACTTGAGACCAGGAGTCTGAGACAACCCTGGGAAATACTGTCAGACCCCAATCTCTTAAAAAAATTGCAACAATAGGAATTTGTATGTTTTGTGCAAATGTTAATAGAATTTTTACTGTGAAAACAATTTCAGCAGTTTTTTAAAAAATTAAAAATACAGGCTGGGCGCTGTTGCTCACGCCTATAATCCCAGCACTTTGGGAGGCAAGGCAGGTGGATCACGAGGTCAAGAGATCGAGACCATCCTGGTCAACATGGTGAAACCCCATCTCTACTAAAAATACAAAATTAGCTGGGCATGGTGGTGCGTGACAGCTACTCAGGAGGCTGAGGCAGGAGAATTGCTTGAATCCAGGAGGCGGAGGCTGCAGTGAGCTGAGATTGCACCATTGCACTCTAGCCTGGGTAACAAGAGCGAAACTCCATCTCAAAAAAAAAAAAAATTAAAAATATAGTTATGAAAACCCCTCATTTTCCACCAATATAATAAAATTACAACACTACCAATAATTTTACATATATGTTCATGGCATCTATATTCATAATTATAAAAATGGAAAATAAACCGTGTTTATCAATATTTATACAAAAAAATGTAGTATACTATTCAGCGATATAAAGAAAAAATTCATGCATAGAAAAACATGAAAGAATATCAAAAGCATTATGCTAACCAAAAGAAAATAAGGATAAAATAAAACATGTTTTATGATTTCATTAATAGGAATTTCTAGTACAGTTAAAGCAAATCTGTAATAACATAAATGAAATCTGTTTGGCCCTGCTAAGTGTGTAATGGTGGATTGAATATATTGAGGCCTGGGGAATGAAAAAAAAGGTCTTTACCTTGATTTGCTTGGTGACTATACAGGTATACTTATTTGTCAAAACTCCGAAAGCAGTATATTTAAAACATTTTCATTGTATTGTACATAAGGTATACATTAATAGAGTTGATTTTCTCAAAGTGTTATGCATAGAAAAATAACTTTCTTTCAAACATCTCTAAATAAGTATACCATGTATTGAGGCGCTATTATCTTTCAGGCGGTATTCTAAGAAAGTATACTATGTGCTCAATTTACACTTTAGAGAGACAATTGGTAAATTTGCGTAAATGTGAAATGAAGTATGATGATGATTTGATAGAGTTCTATTTCCAGAGGTAGCAGAAAACCGAAGTTGCATGATATGAAAAGGTTTTTATGAGATACTATGTATAATAGAATTGTTTGTGACTGCATTTTCAGAGATCAACAGTAAATAAGGGAGAAGACAACTATAGAGACTAAGGAAAAATATGAATATGTACAAAGGAACAGAATTTTAGATTCATGGCATACCTAGGGAACTAAAAGAAATTCATTACAGTTTGCAGAAGCAAGGAACAGTGAAGCTGAAAGAGCTGTAGGAAACATAAACAACTGTTTTAAAAGTAATTAACATCATATATATATTTCATTTTCCTTTTACATTATATATATGTAATAAGTATGTATTATATACATTATACACATATTATATATTATATATTTATTATAGATATATACACATTATATTACATATAATATATAATATAATATACACATTATAATATATATATAATATATATTGTATACTATATATTAATTGTATATAATATATATTATATACATATTATATATACATATAATATATATTCCATTTTCCTTGTACATTATATATAATGCATGTAATATGTATCATATACATTATATAATGTATGCATTATATAATACATAATATGTATTATATACATTATATTACATATGTAATATGTATGTATATATAATACAAAAAAGTAAAATGGAATAGATTATAGAAAATAAAATCTCAAGTTAATTGATAAGAAAAAAGCTGATTAAAATTATTTGACACTCTAAAATGATATAAAAATATTGACTCTATAAAACACAATTCCCAGGTAACTCCTGGTGCAAGACTGGGCTTAGAGCCACTGAACAAAGGTGGCATGTGACCTAGGGATGTACCCAGCTGTAGTGGCTATAGTGAAAGATTTATTGTTTGGGAAAAGCAGAGGGAAAAGAAAATGAGACTTTCTTTTGCATCCTAGGTACCAGCTCAGCCACAGTAAAGTAGACCAATAAGTAGAATCTTGGGGTCTCTGAATCCAGGAGTAGGCATTTCTGGACCTTCTCTGGGATAGAAAGAATCCCATTTTTCTAAAGGGTGAGGTTCAGGCCTGGCAGCATTCACCACAAGCTGACAAAAGAGCCCTTGGGCCTGTCATCTCCTTGGCTGCCCCTCAGAGTGTCTTGAGCAGGATAATTGTATCTGTGACCTGGGTGACAGCTCATTAACCCCACAGCATTGAGGAAGCATCCGAGGCTGGGGCCGAATTCCCCAGGCCTTGTTCTTACCCAGGCCCCAGCCAGCGTGGATTCCATTACCAGGGCCTGGGGTGGGGAGATATGGGGGCACCTTGGGCTTTAAGTGAATATCAGTGTTGGAATGGCAGAACACCCCATGGACCAGTGGTAACGATGGCCACAGGAGAGGACCTCATTCTTGTGGTAAGGACAGGGAACAGTGGGGAGGATTTTCTATTGTGATTTGAGTCTCAGTTTAGCCACAGTAGAATAGAATACCAGGTAAATTGCAAAGGTTTGTGAATTCAATCCCTGGCTCTCAAATAGCATATCTGGACATGTCCAGGACCTAGAGGAGCTCACCACCCTGAAGGTAAAGGCCTTGGGCTTGGCGCAGTGCTGTACTGGCTTCAGGTCTGACCTAGGTCAGTTCCAGTAGTTACAGTGGTGTTTGCATCACCACACCCAAGGTTTCAGGTGGCTCACCACTGAGATAGAAATAAATGGAGACAGAGAGAGAGAGAGAGAGAGAGAGAGAGAGAGAGAGAGAGGGAGAGACTCTATATGTTTGGGAGAAAGTAAGGGAAAAGAACAAGCATCTCTGCATGGTAATCAGGATAATTCTTCCAGATCTTATTCAAGACCACCAGGGTGGTACCTCTAGGAGTCTGATGCTGGGGCCTAACTCCTTTTAAGTCCTTGAAAGCCTTCCTAAGAAGAACAGACATAAGCAAGCTCATACTGTGGATGCTACAATAAATATCTAACTCGTTAATGCCCAGACAAGAAAGAACATCTGCAAATTATCACCAACATCAAGGAAAGTATAACCTCACCAAATTAACTAAATAAGGCACCAGGAACCAATCTTGGAAAAACAGAGATATAGGAACTTTCAGACAGAAAATTCAAAATAGCTTTTTTGAGAAACTCAAAGAAATTCAAGATAATACAGACAAGGAATTAAGAATTCTATCAGATAAACAACAAAAAAATTAAAATAATTAAAAAGAATTCAGAAAAAATTATGGAGCTAAAACATGTAACTGACATGTTGAAAAATGCATTAAAGTCTCCTTATAGGAGAATTAAGCAGAAGGATTAATTAGTGAACTATAAGACAGGCTATTTAAAAATACACAATCAGAGGAGACAAAAGAAAAAAGTAAGAATATATCAGATAAAATAGATTTTAAGAAATGGTACATAAGAAGAAACAAAGACAGCTATTATATAATGATAAAATAATCAATTTAGCAATAGCGTATAACAATTGTGATTACATATGCTCCCATCACTACAGCACTCAGATATATAAAGCAAATATAAAGCAAAGCTAAAAAGAGAGACACATTCCAATACAATAATGTCTGGAGGCTTCAACACCCTACTTTCAGCACTGGACAGATCTTCCAGACAGAGAATCAGCAAAGAAACCTCAGACTTCATCTACACTGTAGTCCAAATGGGTCTAATACATATACAGAATATTTTAGCCAATGGCTGCAGAATACACATTTTTCTCAGCACATGGATTCTTCTCAAAAATAGGCTATATATTAGGTCATAAAACAAGTCTTAAAATATTCAAAAAATGTGAAATAATACCAAACATCTTCTTTGACCATAGCAAAGTAAAATTACAAATCAACAACAAGAGGAATTTTTAAAACTATAGAAATACATGAAAATTAAATGATGTTCTTCTGAATGACCAACTAGTTAACGAAGAAAATAAAGAGGAAATTGAAAAATTTCTTAAATCAATGGTAATGGAAACTTAATTTACCAAAATCTATTGGATACAACAAAGGCAGTAATAAGAGAAAAACTTATAGCTATAAGTGCCTACAACAAAAAAGAAGAACTCCCAATAAATAACCTAATTATACATCTTCAAGGACTGAAAAAGCAAGAGTAAATCAAACCCAAATTTAATAGAAGAAAATATATAATAAAGATCATCTTAGAAATAAATGAATTTGAAATGGATAAAACAGTACAAAAGGTCAATGAAATGAAAAGTTGGATTTTTGAAAAGATAAACAGAATTGACAAATCTTTAGCCAGACTAAGAAAAATGGAGAGAAGACTCAAATAAAAATAATCAGAAATGAAAAAGGAGACATTACATTTGACACTGCAAAAATTCAAAATCATTAGATGCTACTATGAGCAACTATACACCAATAAATTGGAAAATCTATAAAAAGTGAAAAATTTACTAGACACGTAAAATCTACCAAAATTGAACCATAAAGAAATCCAAAACCTGAACAGGGATCCCCAACTCCTGGGCCATGAACCAGCTTGTGGCTGGTTAGGAGCCAGGCCTTACAGAAGGAAGTGAGCAGCAGGCATACAAGTGAAGCCGTTTGTATTTACAGCTGTGCCCCATCACTTGCATTCCTGCCTGACTGCCACCTTTGTCAGATCAATGGCATCATTAGATTCTGATAGGAGCATGTACCTTATTGTGAATGGCAAAGGATTTAAGTTGTGTGCTCCTTGGAAGACTCTAATACCTGATGATCTCAAGTGGAGCTGAGGCAGTGATGCTAGTGCTAGGGAGCAGCTGCAAATACACATTAACATTAGCAGAGAGGTTTGACTGCACAGAAACATAATAAACCAATTGCTTGCAGACTCATATCAAAACCCATCAGTTGGTGGTGAGTGACAATTAAGCTGCATCTAGTGGCAGGCTTTATAGTGGCAAGTGAGTTGATGTACTTCAACTGTACAGCTGCATCTGGTGGTAGGCTTTAAGTCAGAATCTGACTCTTATTTTATTTTCATATAGTGCATCCGTTATTTTATTTACTACTTCCATATGTGGCTCTTTCCTGCACTGTGCACTTGTCTTAGTCACAGTTTTTGTAACTTCACAAGCTAATCTTAGCCAAAGTGAGTAAAAAAAGAGATGCCGCTGCGGAGCTGCTTTGGACTGGGCAAAAGTCACAACGATGAGACAGAAGAATACTTTAACACTGCCAACAAAAAGAAAACTGTGCTTAAAAGAAAATGCTAAGTACTACTTAAATTATAGGTTATTTGCAACAGGTGATTCATATTCTATAAGCCCACTTTGTTAAATATGTGATGACCTGCTATCCAACGGCCATGAAACCTTCAAAACTGCTTTACCACATGGAGACAAAGCACTTTATATTAAAAGACAAGGTTTTGAAGTTTTTTAAAAAACATAAACACAAAAACAGAAGCATTATTCACGTTTTATATCAGTGAAGTTATCACTCCATCAAATTTGTCTGGACTGAGAACATCATTCTTAGTGGCTAACCTAATTGCTAAAGGTAAGAAGCCCCTTACTATTGGTGAAGTGTTAATTCTCCCTGTGCTAAGGACATTTGTAGTGAACTCTCAGGGGAGGCTGCAGTTCAAAAGGTGGCTCATGTTCCTCTTTTGGCTAGCAGCATAAACAGATGAATTGACGAAATGGCAGACGATACTGAAGCACAGATGTTAGAGGGGATTAATGAGTCACTGTGATAAGCAATCCAGGTTGACAAGTCTACTGACATTGACAACAAGGCAGCAATGTATGTTTTTGTGAGGTACAGTTTTCAAGATGATGTTCAACAATGAAGGTAAATTTCAAAAATAAAAAAAAAGACAAAAATCTATTTGTACAATTACTCTTATCATAGTCACAAATGGAGAAGCCTTAGAGTATTAAGTGGAGTATTAAAAAGGAGAGATTAGGTAAGCATGAACCATATTAAGAAAAGTTTTACATGTAATATGTCAGAAAAGTGTTCTTTCTGGTTTCCTTCCTCTTCTTTATTCCCAACCCATCTCTTCATCCTCCTCTTCCTTTTGTCCTTAGGCTGCTAAATTTCCTTGTTGAGGGTGATTGGGGCGAACTTCTAAAACAGGACTCTTGAGCTAAGTGTTAAAAGGAAAGCATCAGAGGGAGCATAAGTTCCTTAGAAACATGGAAATGCTAATGCTAAAGTCTGAAAGAAATAGGAGAAAAAAGCCAACATTTGATGAAACTGGACTGTGGGAGTTCAGTGTGTTTTTCCTAATCTTATCTATGCACTTTTCAATTTCTTTTGTTAGTTATCCTCATACCTGTTTTCCTCTTCTCTGCTGCGTTTCTCGAATGCTGAGCCTGACTGAGATACCTTCTCAACTCTTACTTGTTGGCCTTTGTTTCGGTGAAACATCATTTTATCTGATCTAAAAAGATCAGAGGATGGGAAAAGGAACATTTCCTTCCTACTCATTGTGTTGGTACCTCCTACCCTAGTTGATCCTCTCAGGACCACAGATCCAGACAGACTCTACCACAGGTTACAACTTCGCTTAGTATTGATAACACATTTTCTTTCTTTACCCCTTTACCATAGGGATAATTGCTTCTGGCTATTGCTGGTGTCTGGGTGCATTACCATCTCTTGTTTTTCTTTAATTTTGATCTTGCATCAGAGTAGTACCTTTATTAAAGACTCCTTATTTGAATGCTTGGTGTTAAATTATGATTCTTGTTAGGACCTGGAGTCATGCATTATTTTGAGTGACTAGTAAAATTTCTTACTAACATTAATAAACTTGAATACTAAGAGATCACATTGAAGACCTAGTTGGTTGTTATTCATGAATCTGTAGTGATTCAGGTTGTGCACATTGATATAAAATGTAAATGCTTCTAACAAAAAATCCATGAAAAAATTAGCTAACTGCTACTCTAGCTCAAATAGTTTTACTGTTTTACCTTCACTAAAATAAATATAGACTAGTTTTATCTGATGTTCCAGAATCAGAAGACGAAATTGCAACAAGATTTCATTAACTGATACTATATACTGAGAAATTAGAAGCTAGGGAGAAATATGATTTTAAAATGACAAACACAATTTTTATTAGATAATTCAAATTCCACATGCATCAAGGATTAGCTCCAGAGAGAAAAGCTTAAATCTCAGGAGGCTGAGGCAGGAGAATTGCTCGAACCCAGGAGGCAGAGATTGCAGTGAGCCATGAATGAACCACTGCACTCCAGCCTGGTGCCTGGCAACAGAGCAAGATTCTGTCTCAAAAAAAAAAAAAAAGAAAAAGAAAAAGAAAAAAAGAAAACCGGAATGTCTCTCTTTGAACCCCTTCTATCAACATCATTATACAGAATAAATCAGTTCAAACAACACCTGAAGGGCAGATTCAGGAGAGCCTGAAGTTCATCAGAATTGCTAAAGAAGCAAACGAAACGTGAGTCAGAGGACCCATCACCCTGTTGCCACAGTAAAGGAATTTATGGGACGTATGGTGCATAATCACTGTAGCACAGTTTCAGCAAAACTGGTCATGCTACCTCTTTCTCCATTGCTAACTGGCTCCCTAAATCCCTGTTCTCACATCACCAGAAGAAATCCCCTGTTCTCACACTCTCTAATTCTGCCATATTTTTTCCCCTCACTCCTTTCCAACAAAATAAAATAATAATAAGGAAGAGGTCTATAAATTATCTGGTTCTGATACATACATTTGGAACTATGCAATTTTCAAGTCTATTTGTTATTTATTCTATATTATGAAAGAATCATTGTGTTCTTTGATTATAATTTTTAGTTTCACCTGATACGTCGAATCAGATTTTAAAAATGTGTGGTACATTACTTAAATTGTCAAAATGGATTCAGAGGTTTTATATTTCCTCAGAATGGTCAGGTTGTAAAGAGTATCGAAATGTTTAATACTATTTTAGAATAGTGTTAAAAAATATAATATAATTTTGGTTAGAATTTCTTGTTAATATTGGGAATTTCATCACCTAATATTCTGAATTAATTGGAATTAATTTTAAATAATTTATAATTATGTTTTAATAATTATTCATTGGTATTAAATACAAATAATTTGGATAAAGGTCAACCTTTTCAAATACATGTAACTCTTAAAAATGTTGTTCATATGCTAAAACTGATTTATAGTTATACTAACATAAAATATTATTTATTCTAGAATACAGATTTTATTGGAAACATTAAATTTTTTGCATATAATTTTATATCCAAAGTGCCGTATAGCTCTAGTGAGAATTGGCATAAACTCAGGAAATTGCATTTTAGCATTCATCTTGTTTATTGTCCCACCATAGCTTGATTCTCTTCATAATTATGCCTTAGCTAAGAAGAATATAGCATGAAACTATCTGAAAACCATGAAATTCTCAAAGATATGCTTTTAAATATATATATTTTAGTATAAAAACATCTAAACCATATTTCAAAGCAATTCCATTTATTCCAGTGAACTACATTTTTTTGATGAATGATGCTTTGAAGCAAAATTATGAAGAATATATAAAGAAAAATTTACTGTAAATAGATTTACAAATATATTTATCTTTGTGGAAAACATATGTATTTAGTGTAGGAAGCCATGAATTAATTGTAGAGATAACTAGGACTTCTTATAGGCAAATAGGTTTGGATTAATTACATTATTTCTGAGCCAGTGATGATTTTAAATTGGATATCTATTACTGAAAACATAGGCTAGAATAATACTATTAGTAGTATTATCTCAAACAATGAGCATTATTTAATTATTATTGTGATTTAAATATTCAGAAGTTAATTTCAGTATGCATGAAATATAAACATGATATGCATACATTGCAGAATAATATTTATTTTCCTTTTTTATTATTCTACATAATACCTTAAACTAAAACAATAGCTTAATAATTGCTTACAATGTTTTAATTTTGGATGGTATATAAGCACCTGTTACTTAATTCTCTAGGAATAATATGTTTTGATTGTTTAAATTATGTACAAACAAATTTAGAAATCACAATATGAAAAGAAGTCATCAAACTCACTAAAAATAATTAAAATCTTCCTTTAAACAAAGCTTAAAAATGAATTTATACTATTTCAACAACAAAAAAGTGGGAAAATTGAATTTTAAAAAAGCTCAATTATTAGCGTTATTTTCTATATTATTTGTATCTAATTTTTTGTCTACTTAAATAAATTCTTTGTTTTTATCAGGGAAATAACATATATTGAGCTTCATGAAGTAAATTATTCTTGAAAACTGTTTGCAAAAACCCTACAGAACCAACATGATACAAAACTATTATGCCTTTTGGAATATGCTGTTTTAGAATATATGATATATGAGAAAATACAAATATTTTTTATATGACAGATTAATTAAATTTCACTGGCACTATTTACATTTTTTTCCCTTGGAAATTTTTCTTTAACTTACTTATCTAACTTCATTCCCAGAATATTATCCCTAAAAGAAGAGATCCACTCTTGTAAGAGTTTCGTACTATCTGTTTGGTTTTTAAAGTATGAAGGGGAGAACAGAAATATCAATATTTATTGGGCCTTGTTAGAAATCCAAATTTTCAGGCTCCTGCCAAATACCTGAATTAGAATTTCCAGGTGTGGGCCCTAGAAAATTAAGAAATCTGTGTTTTAGCAACATTTTCAGGTGACTTTGAGAAGTACTATTCTTAGCTACATTTGAACAAAGGTCAAGTGTTTCAGTGAAGCACTAATGTCAACAGTAGGCAGTTTATGCACTCACTCTTAAAACCTCTCCTTCTCAAAGAAAGACTAGATGCTTTGGATGTCTCAGAGGTGATAATCCAGCTATTGTGATTACTGTCACATAAAATTTATACACAGGGCCTTGAAAGAGTGTGTTACAGTTTATATGCGCCTGTAGTCCCAGCTACTACTATAGAGGATAAGGCAGCAGAATCCCTTGGACCCGGGAGGTGGAGGTAGCAGTGAGCTGAGATCATGCCACTGAACTCCAGCCTGGGCAACACAGTGAAACTCTGGGTCCAAAAAAAAAAGAAAGAAAGAAAGAAAGAAATACTTTAAAAATAACTTGAAAAGTTTTTAAACTTGATTTTCTACCTAATATTTATTAATTCATGAGGCATCTAAAATATAATGCTAAATATATTTAAAATAAATTTTATTACACATTATAAAGGCTCTTACATTTCACATATCTAGTTAACATGTCCAGAGCAGTTGGCTTATATGCTTGTAATATATATTATGTATAAGTCTTCTGAAATTCCCCTTTCAGGAAGTATTTTACAGAATTAATAGGCGTATAGTTCTGTAATATATTCAGAACTTAATCAAAATTGAGTTTCACTAGTTGTGAGAGAAAAATATAGATAGAATTATAAAATTCAAATGAATACTTTAATAAGCATTTGTTAAATTAATTCAATAAGAATCTAGCTTAGGACATTTATTCCGATTGAAAACAAAACATGGAGTCTTTATAGATTTACAATACTGATGGAAATGACAGTGTTTATATTACAGTATTACAGTCATCAAGTTGAATACAACTTTCAGGGCTTCTGGTTCCAAAATTTATGATAGTTAAATCATGTAGTTATACACACACACACACACACACACACACACACACACACCCCTAAAGATTGTATCAAACTAGTCTGTAAGCAATTATCTATATTTCAAGAAACTCAAGCTAATCTCACACATTTGAGTAATAATACTATGTGGATTTAAGTCCAAAGATTTATAGAAACATTATGGAGTTGAACACAAAATAGGCAGACTACAGATTTACAATAACGTTAATCAGCCAATGATATGGATGACAAAAAAAAAATTGTCATTTTTTGCATTTTTGCTCTTTCTTCCAACAACACAAACAAGTTTAACTATAAGATCTAATTAAACTCCAGAGCTTCCATACAGCAAAGGAAACAATCATTAGAGTGAACCAGAAACCAACAGAATGGGAAAAAATTTTTGCAGTCTACCCATCTGACAAAGGGCTAATATCCAGAATCTACAAAGAACTAAAACAGATTTACAAGAGAAAAACAAACAAACCCATTTAAAAGAGGGCAAAGGATATGAACAGACACTTTTCAAAAGAAGACATTTATGAGGACAACAAACATATGAAAAAATGCTCATCATCACTGGTCATTAGAGAAACGCAAATCAAAACCACACTGAGATACCATCTCATGCCACTTAGAATGGCAATCAGTAAAAAATTTGGAGACAACATATGCTGGAGATAGGATGTGGTGAAATAGGAAAGCTTTTACACTGTTGGTGGGAGTGTAAATTAGTTCAACCATTGTGGAAGACAGTGTGGTGCTATCTCAAGGACCTAGAAGTAGAAATTCCATTTGACCCAGCAATTCCATTACTGGATATATATCCAAAGGATTATAAATCATTCTGTTATAAGGACACATGCACATGTATGTTCACTGCTGCACTGTTTACAATAGCAAAGACCTTGATCCAACCCAAATGCCCATCGATGATAGACTGGACAAGGAAAATATGGCACATATACACCATGGAATACTATGCAGCCATAAAAAATGATAAGTTTGTGTCCTTTGTAAGGACATGGATGAAACTGGAAACCATCATTCTCAGCAAACTGACGCAAGAACAGAAAATCAAACACCACATGTTCTCACTCATAGGTGGGTGTTGAACAATGAGAACATATGGTCACAGGGAAGGGAGCATCACACACTGCGGTCTGTTGGCGGGGGCTAAGGGAGGGACAGCAGGGGTTGGGGAGGTTGGGGAGGGATATCATGGGAAGAAATGCCAGATACAGATGATGGGGTTGATGGAGGCAGCAAACCACATTGCCATGTATGTACCTACGCAACAATCCTGCATGATCTGCACATGTACCCCAGAACCTAAAGTACAATAAAATATATATACATACATATAAAGAAAAACACCACATTTTAATAGGAATACCCTCTACACAATACCTAATTTGTATTTATCAAAACTTCCAAAGTCATCATAAACAAGGAAAATCAAAGTAAGTGTCATAGCTAAAAGTAGCACATGACATGACTCTGTGAAGAAGGATGTCAGTAATTTGATAGGGATAGTGTCAAATTTGTGAATTGCTTTGGGTAGTATGGCAATTTTTACGATATTGATTCTTCTAATCCATAAGCATGAAATTTTTTTTCATTTATTTGTATTATCTCTGATTTTGTTTTGTGTTTTCCTTGTAGAGATTATTCATCTCTTTGGTTAGCTATATGCCTAAAAATTTCATTTTCTTTGTGGTTGTTTTAAGTGGGATTGTGTTCTTAATTTCAGTCTCAGCCTGGATTTTGGCATATGGAAATGCTACTGACTTTTGTACATTGATTCTGTATCCTCAAATTTTACTAAGGAAATTTATCAGTTCTAGGAGCTTTCTGTCACAGACTTTAGGAAATCTAGTTATACAATCCTAACATCAGTGAAGACAGTTAGTTGACTTATTTTTCTATTTGAATGCCTTTCTAAATGTAACATGATATCCTGGAACAGGAAGAGGTCATTAAAGTAAAACTTTTTTTTTAAAGTACATACTTTTGTTAATAATAATATATTAGCATTGGTTTATTAATTGTAACAAATGTGCCAGATTTATGTTAGATGTTAATAAGAGAGAAAACTCAGTGTTAGGTATTTGGAAACTCTTTAGGCTATTTGTTCCATTTTTATGTAAATGTAAAAGTGTTCTAAAATTAAAGTTTATTTTTAAATGGTGCTGCATTATGAGATGTTATATTTGGTGCGAAATACTAAATGTTACATGCTAAATTCTGACTGGGCATAGTGGGTTACACATGTAATCCCAGCACTTTGGGTGGCTGAGACCAGAGGATTACTTGAACTTTGGAGTTTGAGACCAACGTAGGCAACATAGGGAGACCTCATCTCTACAAAATATAAAAATAAATTAACCAGGTATGGTGGTGTGCACCTGACATCCCACCTACTTGGGAGGCTGAGGCTGGAAGATGGCTTGAGCTCTAAAGATGGGGACTGCAGTGAGCTGTGATCATTGCATTGCGCTCTAGCCTAGGTGACAGAGGAAATTATACTGTCTCACAAAAAGAATTTAGAAAGCTAAATTCTGACTATAAACACAAGTTGCTCTTTGTTTTCACAAAGCACTTAATTTTGAAATATGAAGCCATATGAAGAAATTCTTTTTGCATCCATCATGACCATTTTACAGATATGCCACCACATATTAGTTATTCTGATGAAGTGATAAAAAACAAAGTTAAAGACACCTATTACATAATATTATTTTGTTTTGGCTTTTTTTGGGGTATTTTCTTGTTTTATAATCTTATTGTAAAGGACAAAAAGTCAAGAACAGATGAACTGCTAAAAAATCACAAAATGTGTCATATGTCAACACACTAAGTTCAATAGTTGGTTATCTGCTATTCTCTCTGCATTGTTTTTCCACACATAAATGAACTTTCATTTTACACTTGATTCACAACTCCTCAAGTGATTCAACCCTTAGGCATGCTGCTTTTATTAATAACACAAATGATCTGGTTGGAGAAGAGAAGGATCTTGCTTTATTTGAAAGGGAATGAAATATATTTGCAAACTTACATGTGTTAAGTTGACATTAAATGTTGAAAGAAATATATATGTATATATTTTAAGTCAAATGATTCTATAGTCATTCGTTGTTATTTGTTCAGTAAAGAATATCAAATAACACCGTAATTATACAGTTGAATTTTTCTAAAATTTTTCTTTTGTTTTCAGGACTTTGATATCAACATATTTGTAAGATTGCAATTTTTTCATACATTTTCCCTATTTTTGTTTTCTCGTTGGGGTAAGTCCCATTTCATTGCCTTAGGTGTTTGAAATGCTGATCTGAAACTCCAGCATAATGAAAAGAAGGAAACCATACAGGGAAAAGTTGATAGCTGCTGGCATTGTGCAGTGTTCCATTATAACAAGCCTATAAATCTTTAATGCTAAATTTATGAATGTGTTCTTATAGAGGCATGCAATTATTAAAAACTATCCACCTACCAGCAAGTTGTAAAGGAAAGACTAAAGATTAAGGGTCAGAAAGCCTAAACTTTATTTCAAAATTTGTATCCTTAGTCATTTCACCTCTCTGAATACTACTAGTACCCTTGTATGTAAAATTAAAGGGCAGCAAAAAGTCATCTCTAAACAACAAATATATTTAACTTCAAAAAATACTGCCTGTAAACATGCTAATATCAGAGACAAAACACAAGCATTGATTTTTCAAAAGAAATACGGACTTTTCACAATTTAGATCACATAAGAAATAAGGGAATTACAACAGGTGTCGGTTCTGTGGGCCTTGCCTGAGGGTTTCAGATAAACTTACCTAATGACAAACAAGACATCATCTGTTTGAAAAACAGATTTGAAAACATGCTGAGTCTGATAACCAAACATTCAAAGTAAAACAGATTATAAATAAAAAAGACTTCAAATAAATCGTAAATAGATTAATTCTGGATATGTTAGACAGCTTCCAAGATTTTCACCAATGATAAATCATTTCATTCCAATGATTTTCACCTCATGGTACTCACCCCTTTATGTATTCCTCTCCCACATTAAATAGGGTCCACCTGTGTAGCCAATAGTACCTTGCAGAAGTAATGATGGGTAACTTTGAGGCTAGGTTATAAAAGACATGACAGTCCTGCCTTGTTTTCTCTTGGATCACTCATCCTAAAGGAAGACAGAAGCAAAGTCATGAGGACAGTCAGGCAGCCCTCTGGAGGAATTTATGTGGAAAACAACTCTGGTATCTCAGTAGGAACTCCTTGGAAGCAGATCTTTCAGCCCTGGTTAAACCTTCAGATGACTGAAACCTTAGTAGCCATCTCCACTTTAATTTCATGAGAGATCTTGGGACAGAACCGCCCATCCAAACTGTTTCCAAATTTATACCTATAGAAACTGTACCTTCAGGCAACATGATCTTGGAGTTTCCTGCATCCAGGACTGTGAGAAATATATTTGCTTTGTTTATAAGCCACCCAGTTTATATTCTGTTATAGCACTTGAACAGACCAATAAAGCAGTAATAAATAGTCAATGTATTAGTTATAGGAGTTACTGAGATTGAATTTCTTCACAGAAGTTAAAAAGCATAGAAAGACTCTAGTAAAAAATGCAATTACTGTGGCTTCTTGATTATATCTGCTGGGTGAAAAAAACTGAGACAATTATCAGGGTAATGTAAGTTTGAATTATTTGATTTTTTTCACAATAAAAATTTTTGGACATAAAGATTTATCATTTTATTTTAATTTTTCACACACTTCACACTTCCCACCAACAATTGAGTAATTACTCTATTTTCTATAAATGCTACCTTATAGTAATAATCAATATCACTATCTTAGTCTTAATACTTCAGCAAACACAATTCTTCACGAGAAGTTAGTCACCAGAGATTAAATGAAACATGTTCTTTCTGGTTAATTATTGTAACTTGAGAAACATGTATGCTGTACTTTATTCCCAAGATATATATGTATATATATTTTTTATTTAGTGAACTTATTTATTTGATGATATATATTTTATTAAATATATAAATATATAAAAATATAAAATATATTTTAATGAATATATATTTATATATATTAATTAAATAAATGATTAAATACATAAATGAATGAAAGCATCACTTTGCTATTATTGAAGAAAAATTATTTCAAAATAAAACTGTAGAATATTTTCTTTAGATACTTCTTACCCTGGAGAGAGAGACGGGGGGGGGAGAGAGAGAGAGAGAGAGAGAGAGAGAGAGAGAGAGAAACAGAGGAGAAACAAGAAAAATACACACATAGAGAGACAGAGAGAAATGAAATACTTTTAGGAATAATTAAATAATTTTTATATGTAGAGATATTTTATTTGCAGAGAAATTATTACTGCTTAACTTTAACTTGCCACTACTACAAATGAGAAAAAGAATAACATTCTGGTTTGCTAACACTTGCATATAAATTATAGTTGTAATTGTAATTGCTCTATAGATAAAGATGGCCAGATGAGCAAGAAAACTGGTAGTGATTTGGGATATATAAGAAAATATTCAGTTATATTTATACCTTAGCTACTTACCTTAGTTCAAGGAAAGTCTAAAATATACAGATTATAGGTAAGTTGCTATAGTTTCTTCTAGTTGATTCCTTCTTTTAAACTGACTCCTTTTGTATCCAGATTCCTTACTCTTTCCTTATTTGTAATTTATAACTGAATAATATTTTGGTGATTTTCATAATGTTTTAGATTAAATGTTTAATCCAATTTTTAGACCCATTTTTCTTAAAGATCTTTATAACTTTGATATCACAAGGATCTATGCAAACACAATTATGACAATTTCGGATAGCAGTGCTAAGTTATGGGACCAGCTCTGGAAATTAAACATCTATCACCTTAATGTTGGTAAGACAATCAAATAAAAAAACATTAAACAAAAACCTTTGAAAAAAAATACATTAACATCTCATTTTCCTGGTAAAATCAAATGATTTTTTTTTTTAATATTCTTGGACAATTCCAGAAAAGTTGTTTAAGTAGCTCTTCAATTAAGTTATCTTAAAATTGGAGTCTAAATTACATCCTATGTTAGAACAATTTTAAGTACATGTAGTAAATCTAAAAATAATATAATATTCAGTTAATGACAATATAATTGATTCTTGTAGTTTATTTCTTTTATTTATTTAGTGGTGGATTATATTCTTGAATAGTCATCTTGTTTTATGTTGAAGTCTAATAACTATCAAGTTTTCCATTCTTTATCCTGTAAAACTCAGAATGCTGGGAATTTCTTTACTTTTTTCATTACTTGGTGGTTACCTCTCTTCTCCATCATCCTTTATTGTGAAATGAGCCTATTTTCATTGCTCTCATTTTTCTTCTTTCTGAATGTGGTATAACATTTCTACTATTAGTCCCTACAGTCTATAAATGTTACCAATGAGAACAAGATAAGTACTGAAAGCAAAAGTATACTTTGTGTCTAAAAGATCTTATAAGCACATTAGCTTATTTCAGTGGGCTTAATGGTTTTCTTGTTTCAGCCTAGAAATAAGCCTATGCCCAGAAAGTTATGACTATTTAAATAATTAGAATTATGGAAGTAAGGGACAGCAAATTTGAAATAGCCCAATCCATTCAGCAATGCATGTTGATAATCTATTCCGTGCCAAATAGTGTTCTGGCCCCTTGAAATACATCAGGAACCAAAATAGGAAAAGCACCTGCATTAATGGAGCTCCACATTGTAAGAGATAATAGGAAATAAGCAAATTATTTGGAGAAATATGGCTAATAGGAAGAGGATAAACCATTTGGAAAGTGTGCATGTTCTGTATTGTGGTCAGGGGAGACCCAAATAAGATGAAATTTGAATAGAGACTTGAAATAAATAATACAGTGGAATGTACATTGCATGAGGGAAAATGGTTGAAGTAAGAGAATAATAGCAGTAAAAGTCATAAAACGGGAGCATGCTTGGCTTTTTCTAGAAATAGCAAGGCAGTCAGAGCATCTGGAGCAGAGTGAGCAAAAAAAGTAGGGTGGCAGACACAGTGAGGGTGGAATGGAGGAGCCAGACTAAGTCACAGCAAGCCTTAGTCTTGTATTAATGGGCTGGAGAGAAAACCAGGGGAGGCTTGAGAAGAGGAATAGCATCTTTGCCATTGTATTAAATGATTCCTTTGAATATTGCATTGATAATAGATTTTAGAAAGCAAAACTAGAAGCAGAGAAACCTGTTAGAAGGCAAGTACAATAAATCAGCTAAGAAGAGATGGTGGTGCCACTGTACATGTTTTCAGAGAAAGAAGTAAATATAGTTACATTCTGAATATTTTTAAAATACACAATTATATTTTCTGAGCATCTAGAAGGAAAAGATGGAGAAGGCTGCAAAAATTTATTTTTCTAAAAAGAATAGGATTTAGGTTTTGCACATGTCAAGTTTAAAATGCACATTCATGTAGAAGAGTAAGCAATTAAGTATATGCATTTTGAACTTTGGAGAGAGGTTCTAGGAAGAAATGTAAAATGTTAAGATGAGAAAAGCTATAGCATGCTAGTAAGCCTGAGGGTATTATCCAACAAAGAGATAAGAATTCATAATGTAGATGGAAAAAAATTACTGAGGCTATGCCTTTGAGTAGAAAAGCAAGAGGAAAAGTTGGCTTAAGGTCTAAGATTTCAGATCCTTAGTAACAGGACAAATAAAAACAGAACATAAGGGCACAAAAGCCAGAAGCAAGTGACAGGATATACATAGTGGGAGGAATTCACTCAGGTTTCCTTTGATTGCATCTAACATTCGCAGTGGTACAAGAAGCAAGGTCTTCATTCACGACGAGGAAAGGATTATTCCAGGCTTGAAGATAGAGAAAAAGAGTTGATGAATTCAGGAGAAAGAAATTGGGAAATATATTAGGCTTTTAAAAATGCACTTAGAGATAACTTGAAGTTAATAGTACAGAATTCTTAGATTAGGAGAGGAAAGATGCTTCTCTGTTTTTAATCTTCTAGTAGAGTAAAAATATACAACATGTCAGATGAAGTATGTCACTGCAATTTTGATGATTGAATAGATTGAGCAGTTTCAAGGATAAAATTGTCACATGTACATTCCACACAGACTATGATAAAGTAAATGTCTTATCCCAAAAGATCACTAGGACTTTTGTAAGTTTTGAGACCTTGACAGACAAAGTCTAGGACAGAAAAACAAAAGGCTTCTCCTAAGAGAGAAGGATGGTTTTGAAATTCCAAGAAACTAAAGGTATATTCTCTCTTTGGAAATAAGAATAAAGGTGTGGTTCAAAATGTTCTGGTAGCCTACAAAAACTCTTGGTATTATAATGTATGTTATATCTTTTATAAATCAACAATTTTTATGAGAAGATTTAGGCTATAGTTCCTTTAAATATAATTTAACCAATTTCACAGGAATTTTTGCAGTATGGCCCAAAGACAGAAGACAACATTTTCTAGCTTAAATTTGGCTCTTGTATACACCAAATTTTATTGACTTCCTAAAGCCTCACATCCTTTAAAGGAATGAAAGTTACTTGGTAGTTAACACAATGATACACAAAGTTATTATAGCAAATATTTGATTTTGTTTCACCTTTACATATCTATTGTATAAAGTGAAATAGATTTACATTACGTGAGCAGTTCCACTGAACTGCAAACTTGCAGTAAAATTCATACTGATAAATCAATGTTTATTTATCAAAATATTATAATAGAAACCTTAGTAAGGAAAGTAAAATTAATAGTCATATGATGTTTTAAGGCTATCAGATTTTCTTCTTTGTCATCCATCATTGAATATCAAGGTAGTTTTAATAGGCAAGATGATGAATAATTTCTTTTGTCTGGAATCTAAATTTTTCCCAAGTGTATGTAACAATAATCGGGTGGTCTAACCTGATATTTAATTTTACATTTCTGTGATATTCCTGGTAGTAAGATAAATATATTTGTATTTAAATTTATTTCTGTGCTTAAACGTACTGTTTGGACTAATGAATGTAACTATAATACGTCTGACATATTACTGAAATTGGTATTCATTAGTTTCAAAGCTATGATTTATTTACATCATATCATCGCAGTTTCTTTCCATTGAAAATCATGTAGGTGACTGATGAAGTTTACCAGTTAAATTTATTATGATAAGGTAATGAAAAACTGTTTTGAAAGGTAAATTAATCTTTCATGTTGACCTGTTAACAGGTTGTTACCTACCTTGGTCAAATAGTTTCCAAGTAGCTCACTCTCTAACTATTGCTAAACTTCACAAATCAGCACGCTCCAAAATCAACTTACTGGTGTTTCTTTCAACAGTACATTCTTGATTATAATTTTCTGAATTTTCTCCTCTTGATTTTTACATAGGTAAACTTTGAAGTTTTTTTGTTCATATTATCATTTTATTATGAAGGACAACAAATTGAAATTTAGAAATGTAAACATATTATACTTTTTATTAACTTATCTGTAATATTCAGATTGTAAACATTATATAATGCTTACTTTCAGAATTCTTTCTGAATTGTTTGAAATTACTTATTTTATTTATTTATTTTACATGTTTTGTAGTATAACTGTCATTACAAAAAAATTTGCCAACATAATAATTAGTCTTACAACCGATATTATAATACAATATTATGTATAACAGCAGGAGATATATATATATATATATATGTGTGTGTGTGTGTGTGTGTGTGTGTGAAATATGTATTAGAGTCATATATAGAGATATGTGGGTATGTGTATGTGTGAATAAAGCTCTGTTCAAAAATAAATACTCGAATTCTGGAAAAAAATGAAAACAATTTAGAGTAAATAGAATTTGATGGAGCTCTGTAGTTGCCTCAATCATATTCAGTTTGGAAAACAGTATAGCCTGATATGACACTATGGACTTTGAAATCACAAGCATGACTGTGAAATGTGCTACATGTGTGACCTCAGACATGTTAACATCTCTGAACTCAGATTCCTCAAGTATAATGCAAGGTTTTAAATATAACAATACAGTTACCATGATCTATTATAAGACAGTTGGTTTTCTCACGTCACTCCTCTAAACCTACAGCACTGAATCCAGGTTATCTGGGTCCCAGAAGCTTATGTATCACTCCTCAGATAAGTTTGCTTTATCATACTTAACACACAGGAAGATACAACAATAAGGAGAGACAGGGTTCCTCTAGGGAATGCATAAATACACCACATATCAAACAGGGTGCCTTAGCTCCAGCATGCCTCTATTTGGACAAAACACAGACTGGGAATCTAAAAGCCCTCTTCTCTTGATGATCCTATGAAGCCTATTGTTTCTTTTAAAAGGAATAAGTTCAAGAGATCTATTCTATGACAGTGAATATAGTTAATAAAAATATATTCTTGAAAAATGCTGAGAGTAGATTTTAAGAGGTCTTAGCATGCACAGAAAATATTTATGAAATTCTACAATGTTATTCTAGAACTTGTTGTGAGAGCTCTTACATGAGATGTGACGCTGAAAGGAACCACTTTGAATGCTAATTACCTAACACACTGGCTGGCACATAAGAAGTGTTTCATACATGCTAGTGTTCTCACTGTCATTTCCTTCTCTGCCCTTTGAGTAAATGCAGATAACTTATGGGAGATAATCTAAAGCTGTTTGTTTTCATTCTTGTTTCTTTGAAGAAAATAGGCAAAACAATTTTCTGCTAATTTGAATTGAGCAAGCCTCTTTGCTTTCTTCCAAAAATAGAGATTATCTATGGCTAATAAAAGAAAAATAGGTTATTATTATTTTTACATATGGAACATGAAGTGTACATTAAGAACCTGACAGTGGAACTGTTCGATGTAACTTGGCCATGGTCAGGACTACATACTTTGGCTCTGTTGCTAGAAGATAGTGAAAGTCTTAGTGGGACTACAGCATTACTATTTTTGGCAGCCATTGAAAAAAAATTGCATTTCTCACATTGAAATTGAAACATTAATTGGGAAAAGGTTTTAATTTGTTTCATTTTGTTTTTAGTTTTTTTCACCTAAACTTTCATTTTAGTTTCAGGGGTACATGTGCAGGTTTGTTGTATACCTAAACTTGTGCTAAAATTCATACTAAAAATGAGCATCCAAGTACCTACTATCAAGCTTTACATAATTATACGAGTGGATTTGTATTCCAAGTACAAAGCATCCCTTTTCCAGTTTGCAAAAATCCTCTATTTTTTCATTAACTTTCCTCTTGCATGCCCTTGCCATTTTTCTATATGAGCAATGGTTACTTACCTCATACACTTCCCCCAACTCTTTTTTCCTAATACAGAGACCTGATTTTATTTGAGGTGGCAATATAGCCAGCTAAAATACCACATTTTCTAGCTTTTCTAGCTTCATCTGAAGACAGTGGCGGTTTCTCACTCTCTCTCTCTCTCTCTCTCTGTGTGTGTGTGTGTGTGTGTGTGTGTGTGTGTGAGAGTGTGTGTGTGTGTGTGTTTGTGTGTTTGTAGACAGAGTCTCTCTCTGTTCCCCAGGCTGGAGTGTAGTGGCACAATTTTGGCTCGCTGCAACCCCCACCTCCCAGATTCAAGCGATTCTTCTGCCTCAGCCTCCCGAGTAGCCGGAATTACAGGCGCCAACCACCATAGGAAGATAATTTTGTATTTTCAGTAGGGACGGGATTTCACCATGTTGGTCAGGCTGATCTCCAACACCTGACCTCAGGTGATCCTCCCACCTCGGCCTTTCAAAGTTTTGGGATTACAGGCATGAGCCCCTGCACCTGGCCGACAATGGTGGTTTCTGAGATGAAAGATCTAAGAAAACGCCACTAGGTAGGATTCTTAGAAAAATCCCTTTTCTATTTTTTTTAACTTCTTCTTATTATTATTACTGTCTGAAATGTGTTCCTGATGTCTGATCTTCAATATTCATTCTTTGAACTTGAAAGTGACAATACTAAGTATAAACCAGCATAAAAAAATAATTTTAGTGAAATCTCTCTGCTATGCCTGGATTAAGAATCTCCAGGCTATAATTAAAAAGTAAGATTCTAGGTTATTTGAGTTAATAGAAGATTTCTATTAGTTTAGTGCAAATCTTAGCTGATGTTCCTCATTATATTTAACTACACAGAGAATGGAATGACAGAAAATGGAGACTTCAAAAGGGTAATAAAGTGAGAGGGTGTGAATAATTAAAAATTACTTGATGAATACAATGTACATTATTTGGGTGATGCATACCCTGAAAGGCCTGACTTGACCACTACATGCGATCTTTGCATTTAA
Organism: Cebus imitator; assembly: GCF_001604975.1. Classification (NCBI taxonomy): domain Eukaryota; kingdom Metazoa; phylum Chordata; class Mammalia; order Primates; family Cebidae; genus Cebus; species Cebus imitator. Next base: position 7,696,194 of record NW_016107384.1, read on the forward strand.
GAAAATTGCATTTGTACACTATAAATTTATACAAATTAATATTTATGTGTTTTCATGCATATGTAAATGAAATCATATGGTAAAGAGACTTTTGTGGTTCATTTAATCACTGCATATTGATATTTTAAGATGGATGTAGAAATTAGTACTAATTTCCACTGCTATGTGAAATTACCTTCTGTTTTTGAACAATTTACCTACCCATTTTATTGTTGATGGACATTTGGGTTACATCAACATTTTTTATTGTTACAATGTTGCTAGGAACAATCATGTATATATCTTCTAGATCACATAAGATTTTTTATATTAATATACTATGACTAATTCCTAGATCACTGGATGTATGCATTTTCAAATATCTTTAGTAAGAAAAGATTGTATTTCTACATATGCTTACCAATTGAAAGTGTGTCTACTTGAGAGAGAAAATCGTATTTCACTAACATTTTAAATTATCTTTTTTTCATTTTTCCAGTTGAGTGGGCATGAAAATTTATCTCCTGTTATTTTGCTTGTTTCAATTTCTAGTGAAATTAATTTTATCATATATTTTATAACATTGTGTTTCTTGTATGAAATAACAGATGATGTTGTTTGTCCATTATCCTGTCGAATCTGTTATTCTTATTACTTCAAAATAATTACATTATATTAAAAATACACATCTTAGGAGATTTTGGAATTGTAAATATATCTTTGCGATATCCATATTTACTATTTTCAATATTAATGTAGTTGAACAAATCAATCTTCTACTTTATGGTTTTAGGTTTTATTTTATGTCTTGTTTAGAAATTACCTTCTAACCACAATTAGGTGGTTTAAGTCTTTAATCAATGTGGAATTAAATTTATGTAAGATGTCAGGAAAGAATCAACTTTCTTTTGTAAACATATAAATGTGATAACCTATGCTAGCCTAACTGACTCCATCTTAGCTTTGAGCCTGAGGTGCTCCGTGTTAGCCTCTCCCTCCCTGCCTTGGCCACCTCAGGTGCATTACTGGGTGATGCTATACATAAAGCTTTGAACTATTGAGTTTGGTTAACACTGTTCTCAGTACCTATAACCGATATAACCGTATCCTGCTTGGCAAGCCCCCCCAGCTGTTGTGAAAAACCCTCCTTTTTTGTGATTGTATGGAAATATCCTGGCCCACAGCGACTTCCTCTAACCTGCTTATTCTGCTTTTGTAAAATTCTGCTTCAGCTAGGCTCCCCCTCCCCTACCTAAATAAAGGTATAAAAAAGAATCAAGCCCCTTCTATGGGGCCGACAGATTTTGAGCTCGAGTTGACTCTAGGCCTCCGGCAAATAAAGGACTCAATTTGGAACTCAGAGTATTGAGCTTTCCTTCTAACTCGCCCAGTTAAAACATAAGTAATCAATTTTCCCAGCACCATATCTTTGTAATCTTAAGTTCTCCTCACTGGTCTGAAATGCTACTTGTTTCATTAATCAACTTTAAAATAAGCTGCATCTAATTTCCAGTGTTAGGTGCTTTCTTTTTGTGTAAATACTTAGTAGCCAAACCTTAAATCTACCCTGAATGCTGAGATTAACCTACGGTTTTCTTTTCTTTTTTTAAAATCTACTCTGTCATTTTCTGTTCAAGGTTTTACTACCCTGACAAAATAAGTTGTGACGCTGCTTTTTTTCTTAGTTCTAATGGAAAAAAATGAAAATATTGTTTTGATTGAAAATACCTGTTCTTTGAATATTTGCTAAATGTCATTATTAAAAATTCTGCATCTTTTTTTCCCCTTCTTTTTTTTAATTGTATTTTAGGTTCTGGGGTACATGTACAGATCATGCAGGGTTATTGCCTAGGTACATACATAAAAAGCTGGTTTGCTGCCTCCATTCCCCCTTCATCTACAACTGGCATTTCTCCCAGCGTTATCCCTCCCCACCCTCCCCACCTCCTGATATCCCTCACCTAGCCCCCCTGCCAACTGACCCCAGTGTGTGATGCTCCTCTCCCTGTGTCCACATGTTCTCATTGTTCAACACCTGCCTATGAGTGAGAACATTCGCTATTTGGTTTTCTGTTCTTGTGTCAGTTTGCTGAGAGTGATGGTTTCCAGATTCATCCAAGTCCCTACAAAGGACACAAACTCATTGTTTTTTATGGCTGAATAGTATTCCATGGTGTATATGTGCCACATTTTCTTTGTCCAGTCTATCATTGATGGCCATTTGTATTTACATTTCTGAAATTCATTAGAATGACCCCATGAAGATCATTCCTAAACAAAATTTGGATGTAAATACCATTTATTGTTATGCCCATATCTCTTCTCAATTAGTTTAATCTTCATCTTTGTTATTACTCCCTAATCTTAAGCATGTGGCTCCAATCAGTTTCTTTCTGCTGTTTCTTCACCTGTCATGGAGCTGCTTACTGTGGTATTGAATCTGAGTCTGCCTTTCTTTACAAGTGCTTCAGCTATTTTTACATGCCTTTCTTACATGATTCTGATATAGTTTACCTTTATTGTAAGTGACTTACTCTATATAAGTTCTGTAAAAGCAACTATTTATTATTGTTTTGTGGGAATCTATTTTGGTAGATATGAAAGATAAAAGACACATCGTGATAAAAGGAAGAGTAAGTTTATCCATTATATTGTAAAGATACTATTTCCTTTTATAAATAATATAATACATGCATTAATAATTTAATTGATAAGTGGCTGAAAATAGCTTATAGTGTTATCATTTCCAGAAACCATACATAAATTTTAACTGTCAACATTAAGGCATTAGGCCTGGCATTTATGTATTAAGTCAGTAAGAATGTGTCTGGGGACTCAAAAGTCCTGCCAGTCCTCAAATGGCAACATGTAGCTAGTTGTCTGATACATACATCAGGAATTTCCTACATAATCAGCAAGTTTGCTAGTAAAAGAAACTTTAGTTTCTAATTTAAAACTATTTTAAAGGCGTATAGCACATAAAGTACTAAAGTGATTTGTTTTGTGGTTTAGGATTTTAGATGCCATTTTTACCTATGATAACTATGCTGATTAAAAAAGGAATTGTGAATGTCATTTTGGAAAGCCTGTTGTTCCCATTTTGTCTTAAAGATAAACAACCTATGTGTAAAACATAGGCATAGATTTTTATCTACTGCACAAAATAGAATTCTCTTACAGAAATTTTGTTGGTTTAATTGTCATTTTATTCACAATTGTGTTCCCTAGCTGATGGCGAAAAACACTGAATTAACCAGGGAGAGAGAATATTGTAGTGAGTATGGAGTCACACCACCTGGATGTGCACTTATGTGTCAACAAGCTACCATATCTGATTCTGCTCTATTTATTGATCTGAAAATGTGTAATTATTTACAGTGATACTGTGTGAATATTAACTTTGAAAACACTTAAAAAACTGTGCATATGATATTTAAGTATTTTTATGTTAATTATGTGATTTTTACTACTATAGGCTATTACTAATTTTACTGATGCCAGAAAAATTATGTGTATGGCTGTATCTATTTAGAGGACTGTAAGATGATTATATACATACTGGAATTATAAAAGAATGAAATGTTTAAAGCCAGTTTCATGTTTGCATGTATGTCCCCTCTGGTTTTCCTAGTAATTAAGAGCTCATGTTTTCAAATCAGAGTACCCTACTTGAGTCTCAACCATGTCATTTACTAGAAATATAGTCTAATGTTAGTGTAGAAGTTCCTCACCTGTTAAATGATGTTAATAGCACCGACCTCACTGGATTGCTGATGGGATTAAATAAGTTAGTGCATATAAAGTATATTGGACACTACCTAGCATACAGCTAGTGTTCAAGACTCCACAATAATTTTTGAACATGTATGTGTATTTATGAAATATTTGAGGACATTTTAATATCACTTTAGAGGCTCTAAAGAAGAATTATAAACTTAGTAGCCAGAAATATGGTAATGTGCAGGCATTTCCAATATAATATTTTATTAGAAGTTGAAGCTAATAATATGTTAGAATTCTGCAAACAAGGTAATAGAAAATCTGCCTTATCAATCTCAATGGCTTAACATAATAAATTTTACTACTACTCACTACATAGTCTAATGAGATTGGAAGTTATGTTAGAGGGTTTTCATGAAATCACTAAGGGTTACAGTTTCTTTCAACCTGGAATTACCACCATTTTTTACATTCTCCTCCAAGATTATAACAGAAGGGAAAGGCATAGGGCAGGATTCTGTATGGAATATACTTATAAACGAGACATGGATCTGGTTTATATTACTTTTTTATCTAGCAATTTGTTAGAACGAAATGCAGCTGGAATTAGGAAATATGTTCTTTCTATTTACTCAGGAGGAAAATGAAGTAAATTCTATATGTTCATCATATTTCACCCTATTATAAATATTAAAATTGTATTGCAAATGTCATATAATTTTTCTGCAAGTCATACTTACCATCTAATATTGCTGAAGCATGTGAGAGCAGCTCTATAAAAACAATACAAAACCTGGAAAAATAAAATGTGATCATGAATATGTTGATGCGAATGATGAATCATTAAATTATTTTAACAGTATGGTGTTTCTTATGCTGATAGTAACATAAACCAGTAATAACTATTTCTGAAACTTGGCTCCTGAAAATAACATTATGTATCATAATTCTGTAAAAAATGCTAACAGAAAATGTGCTAGCAGCCATTATTCATTCTATATATTTTTAAGAGTTCTGGCAAGGGATCACTCCATAAAGTAATTATTTCAGCAAATTTATTCACAAATACAATATTTTTTTCTTTTAAGTATGTCATATTCAAAATACAATGATTGAAAAATTCATGGTTGCATCTTTATAATGCTTCTATTCACAGAAATGATCAGTACTTGCCATATAAAGCTCAGTGGCACAACAGCTATCTCTATCTGATAATAATTTTATCAAATTACAATATTTGTCACAATATTATAATTTATTTGCATAAAGGGTGAGCCATATTGCAATTGCATTATATCACAAAATGTTTTATAAATAACTATGAGTATCTATCTAGCCCAATTTCCTTTAACTTTTTTTTCAGGTATCATAACAGTTTTATTGAGGTATGATTTAAACATAACTTTCACACATAGTTATTTACAATTCAATACATTTTAGTTATTTACAGTTTAGTAAGTTTATATCATTGTGTGGTGGTACATCTACCATGGTCTAATTTAGATATTTCCATTGAACCTACTTAAAGGCAATCCTCATATCCATCCACATCCCCAGGTAAATATAGTTACGATTTCTATTTATGTAAATTTGTTCTGAATATTTTATATAAATAGAGTGATATAAAACATACTATTTTGTATCTTGCTTCTTTCATAAAGATTTTGAAGTCAATTCACCTTCCATATACATAATTTATTCCTTTTTATTTATTTATAGTATTCATTGTACGGATATATCACATTTGTTTATCTAATCACCAGTTGGGTTTCTACTTTTTGGCAATTGTGAACAAAGCATCTATGTACATTGGCATACTAACTTTTGAGTGGGGAGTGTATGTACCACTTTAATTCTCTTGGATAGATTTTTAGGACAAAAATTGCTGGTCATATGATAAACTTATGTTTAGCTTTTTAAGAAACAGATGGACTTTTGCAAAGAGATTGTACTATTTTTATTTGAACCAGCAATTTAGAAGAGTTCCAGTTTCTTGAAATCCTTCTAATACTTGGTATTGACTATCTTTTATATTATAGTCCTCTGGTCCATATATAATAAGATATCATTGTGATTTTAACTTTAGTTTTCCAAATGACAATTGATGTTGAGAACATTTTATAATGTTTAATAACAATTTGTATGTCTCCCTTGATCAAAACTGTTTTGTCTATTTTTTAAATTGTTTTGTTATTATTTTTGAGTTGCAAGCTTTATTTATATATTCTGGATGAAAACTCTCCATCAGATATATGATTTGCAAAAAATTATATTTTAGCTTATTGTTTCTGAGGGTAATTTTAATATATGTTTATACCTCTAATATATGTTTAAAATATGTTTATATATGAGCAACATAAATATATTGCTTTTCAAGAAGGAGTCCAATGTCTATTTTGTCAGACTTTTTCCTCTGTATATATGTACAAAGATAAAACCTGTGATCTAGATACCTACATATACCTTTATTTTCCTTATGTGTATTTGAGGTTTACATTAAAACCTATCTTTCTATGTCTTTTCATGGTTTCTAAACTTCCTTAACATTACATTATATGCAGAAGTGATGGTGGCAGAGGACAAGAAGCTAGAATTCTATGGTCAGACCCATCTCAGAGATCTTGTTTCTAACAAATCCAACTTAAGACCCTTGTGTTATTCCATATATACTATTTATATTTTCTGCCATATCAATCCAGAAAAGAATTTCGTACCTTTTATTAATTTCCACAAAACAAAAAGATACAACACTAAATGATATGGCTTGGCTGTGTCCCCACCCAAATCTCATTTTGAATTGTAGCTCCCATAATTCTCATGTGTTGTGGGAGGGTCCCGGTGGAGAATCGTTGAATCATGTGGGTGGTGTTCCCCATATTTTTTCCATGATAGTGAATATGTTTCACAAAATCTGATTGTTTTATAAAGGGTTTCTTTTTTCAGTTGGTTCTCATTCTCTCTTGACTGCCATCATGTAAGATGTGCCTTTTGCCTTCTGCCATGATTGAGCCAAATGGACCTGTGCGTCCATCAGACCTCTTTTTATTTATAAATTACCCATTCTGGGGTATGTCTTTATCAGCAGCACGAAAACAAACTAAAACAATAAAGTGGAAATAGGAGTGAGGTGCTTCTGTAAAGATACCCATAAGTTTGGAAGTGACTTTGGAACTGGTTAACAGGCAGGGTTTGGAACAGTTTGGAGGGCTCAGAAGAAGACAAAAAAATGTGAGAAACTTTGGAACTTCCTAGACACTTGTTGAATGGCTTTGAGGTAGCTGATAATAATATGGTCAATTAAATCAAAACTGAAGTGGTCTCTGATGGAGATGAGGAATTTGATTGGAACTGGAGTAAAAGTGACTCTTGCTACATTTTAGCAAAGAGACTGGCAGCATTTTGCTCCTGCCCTTGAAAATTGTGGAATGTCTAACTTGATAGAGATGATTTAGGGTATCTGGCAGAAGAAAATTCTAAGCAGCAAAGCATTCAAGAGGTGACTTTCGTGCTGTTAAAAGCATTCAGCTTTAAAAGAGAAACAGCGTAAAAGTTCAGAAATTTGCAGCTTGCTGATACAATAGGGAAAAAAAAACTTATGAGAAGAAATTCAAGTTCACTGCAGTAATTTGTATAAGTAATGAGAAGACAAATGTTAATTGCCAAGACAATGAGGAAAATGTTTCCAGGGCATGTCAGAGACTTTCAGGGGAGACCCTCCCATCACAAGCACAGGGGTCATAGAGAAAAATACATTTTTTGTGGGCTGTGTGCCCATCTATTTATCTATGTCTTTATATGTGTGTAACAACAGAGTGCTATACACACACCCACATTTGTCAGTTGTATGTGTCTAAGTCTGCCTTTTTGTCTCTCTGTAATCTGTCTCTGTTTGCCTATTGTATGTCTTCCTGTTTGTCTACCTGTCTCTCTGCCTGTCTTTCCTTCTACCAGATTATCTAGCCACATATGTATTAGTGGAATCATTGAACCAAAATAGATTTAATCATGTCATGTTTAAAACTAGCTATATATTTCTTTGCATTAATTTTACAGACTTTACTTAACAGTCCTATTGTTCATGGACATTTAAGTTGGTTTTTAAATACCTGAAATAATGTGGCTTCGGAAATCATAAAATATCACTCTGAGGAATTACTGCTATGAAAGTTTAGAAATTCACAAAAATAACTTTTAGTCAATGGACTGTCCTTGCTGTTAAATATGTGAAAGATTTCAATTTAAAGCACAGACCAACTCTTTCAGTTATTTTATTCCTAAGAAATAACATATTCAAAGGCTATTTTTTCACATTTTTGAACTGATTTAAAACATTATGTTTAGACAGATTTTATTGAAGATTAAATAATATCAAGTTAATTGAGAGAAGTATATTTTACATATTAAAATATTATTAATGTATATATAGGAATCAATTATCCACTAAAGATCTATAATTATGATATTAAAAATTCAATTTTCACGTAGAGGAAAATAAGCATAGCTCAAGCAAAATGGTGCAATGAACAAAATGTTATTTGCAAAATATTAACTCTACTTGCTGGTATTTTTAGTTTGTTCAAAGCTACTGTTTGAACATCTAAATCATAGATCAGTGAAAAATTTAACAAAAAATGTAATTTTATATATCTCTTCAGATTTTTAGTGCTAAGATGAAGAAATATGAGTTTGATGGCAATTCAATTAGGTAAATTAATAATACATCAAATGACCTTCACTATAAAGTGATAATTAAAGAATGAATTCCATCTTCTAGGGAGAATTTTAGTTGTGTGCTCATGGTTAGGGAGAATCAATATCATGAAAATGGCCATACTGCCCAAAGTAATTTATAGATTCAATGCTATCCCCATCAAGATACCATTGACCTTCTTCACCGAGCTGGAAAAAAACAACCTTAAACTTCATATGAAACCAAAAAAGAGCCCGCATAGCCAAGACAATTCTAAGCAAAAAGAACAAAGCTGGAGGGATTACATTACCTGACATCAAACTATACTATAAGGCTACAGTAATCAAAACAGCATGGTATTGGTACCAAAACAGAGATATAGAAAAATGTAACAGAACAGAGGCCTGAGAAGTAAGGCCACACATCTAAAACTATTTGATCTTTTACAAATGAGACAAAAACAAGCAATGGGGAAAGGATTCCCTGTTTAATAAATAGTTTTGGGAAAACTGGCTAGCCATGTGCGGAAAGCTGAACTAGATCACTTCCTTACACGTTATACAAAAATTAACTGCAGATGGATTAAATATTTAAATATAAGATCTAACACCATAAAAACCCCACAAGAAAACCTAGGAAAACCATTCAGGACAAAAGCATAGGCAAGGACTTCATGGCTAAAACACCAAAAGCAATGGCAACAAAAGCCAAAACAGACAAATGGGACCTAACTACATGTAAGAACTTCTAGCCAGCAAAAGAAACAATCATTAGAGTGAACAGGCAACCAACAGAATGGGAGAAAATTTTTGCAAGCTACTCATCTGACCAAGGGCTAATATCCAGAATCTACAAAGAACTAAAACAAATATACAAGAAAAAAACAAACAACAACATCAAAAAGTGGGCAAAAGATATAAACAGACACTTTTCAAAAGAAGACATTTATGCAGCCAACAGAAGAAAAAATGCTCATCTCATAAAATTATTGGGAAGGATTCCCTCATTTTGGATTGTTTGGAATAGTTTCAGAAGGAGAGGTACCAGCTCCTCTTTGTATGTCTGGTAGAATTTGGTTGTGAACCCATCTGGTCCTGCGCTTTTTATGGTGGGTAGGCTACCAATTGCTGCCTCAACTTCAGCCCTTTTTATTGGTCTATTCAGGGTTTCAACTTCTTCCTGGTTTAGGCTTGGGAGGATGCAAGTGTCCAGGAATTTATCAATTTCTTCCAGCTTTACTGGTTTATGTGCATAGAGTTGTTTGTAGTAATCTCTGATGGTGGATTATATTTCTGTGGAATCTGTGGTGATATCCCATTTCTCATTTTTTATTGCATCTACTTGATTATTCTCTCTTTTCTTTTTTATTAATCTGGCTAGTGGTCTATTTTGTTGATCTTTTCAAAAAACCATCTCCTGGATTTATTGATTTTTTGAAGGGTTTTTTGTGTCTGTATCTCCTTCAGTTCTGCTCTGATCTTAGTTATTTCTTGTCTTCTGCTAGGTTTTGAGATTTTTTGGTCTTCCTCCTCTAGCTCTTTCAATTTTTACAATAGGGTGTCAATTTTAGATCTTTCCTTGCTTCTCATGTGGGCATTTATTGCTATATATTTTCCTCTAGAGACTGCTTTAAATGTGTCCCAGAGATTCTGGTATGTTGTGTCTTCATTCTCATCGGTTTTAAAGAACATCTTTATTTCTGCCTTCATTTCATTGTTTATCCAGTCAACATTCCAGAGCCAGTTGTTCAGCTTCCATAAAGCTGTGTGGTTCTGAGTTAGTTTCTGAATTCTGAGTTGTAACTTGATTGCACTGTGGTCTGAGAGACTGTTTGTTATGATTTCCATTCTTTTTGCATTTGATGAGGAGTGATTTACTCCCAATTATGTGGTCAGTTTTAGAGTAGGTGTGATGTGATGCTGAGAAGAATGTATATTCTGTGGATTTGGGGTGGAGAGTTCTGTAAATGTCTATTAGGTTTGCTTGGTCCAGGTCCGAGTTCAAGTCCTGGATATCCTTGTTAATTTCCTGTCTCATTCATCTGTCTAATATTGACAGTAGAGTGTTAAAGTCTCCCACTATTATTGTGTGGGAGTCTAAGTCTCTTTGTAAGTTATTAAGAACTTGCTTTATGTATCTGGGTGCTCCTGTATTGGGTGTGTATATATTTAGGATCATTAGCTCTTCTTGTTGCATTGATCCTTTTACCATTATGTAATGTCCTTCTTTGCCTCTTTTGATTTTGTTGGTTTAAAGTCTATTTTATCAGAGACTAGGATTTCAACTCCTGCCTTTTTTTGCTCTACATTTGCTTGGTAATTCTTCCTCCATCCCTTTATTTTGAGCCTATGTGTATGAGTAATCAAAACAGCATGGTACTGGTACCAAAACAGAGATATAGACCAATGGAACATAACAGAGGTCTCGGAGGCAATGCTACACATCTACAACCATCAGATCTTTGACAAACCTCACAAAAACAAGCAATGGGGAAAGGATTCCCTGTTTAATAAATGGTGTTGGGAAAACTGGCTAGCCATGTGCAGAAAGCAGAAACTGGACCCCTTCCTGACACCTTACACTAAAATTAACTCCAGATGGATTAAAGACTTAAACATAAGACCTAACACCATAAAAACCCTAGAAGAAAACCAAGGCAAAACCATTCAGGACATAGGCATAGGCAACAACTTCATGACTAAAACAACAAAAGCCAAAATAGACAAATGGGACCTAATTAAACTCCAGAACTTCTGTACAGCAAAAGAAACAATCACTAGAGTGAACTGTCAACAAACAGAATGGGAAAGAATTTTTGCAATCTACCCATCTTTCAAAGGGCTAATATCCAGAATCCACAAAGAACTAAAACAGATTTACAAGAAAAAACCAAACAAGTCCATCCAAAAGTGAGTGAAGGAAATGAATAGACACTTTACAAAAGAAGACATATATGAGGCCAACGAACATGAAAAAATGCTCATCATCACTGGTCATTAGAGAAACACAAATCAAAACCATACTGAGATACCATCTTACACCAATTAGAATGGTGATCATGAAAAAATCTGGAGTCAACAGATGCTGGAGAGGATGTGGAGAAATAGAAACACTTTTACACTGTTGGTCAGAGTGTAAATTAGTTCATCCATTGTGGAAGACAGTGTGGCGATTCCTCAAAGATCTAGAAATAGAAATACCATTTGATCCAGCAATCCCATTACTGGGTAAATCAATCTAAAAACACATGCACACATATGCTCATTGCGGCACTGTTTGCAATAGCAAAGACTTGAAGCCAACCCAAATGCCCATCAATGACAGACTGGATAAAGAAAATGTGGCACATATACACCACGAAATACTTACAGCAATAAAAAAGGATGAGTTCATGTCCTTTGCCGGGACATGGATGATTCTGGAAACCATCATTCTCAGCAAACTGACACAAGAACAGAAAACCAAACACTGCATGTTCTCACTCATAAATGTGTGATGAACAATGAGAACACATGGACACAGGGAGGGGAACACCACATGCTGGGGTCTGTTGGGGGGATGAGGTCTAGGCGAGGGACAGCAAGGGGTGGGGAGATTGGGGAGAGTTAACATTAGGAGAAATACCTAATGTAGGTGATGAGGAGATGGAGGCAGCAAACCACTGTGGCATGTGTATACCTATTTAACAATCCTGCAAGATCTGCACATGTACCCTAGAACTTAAAGTAAAATTAAAAAAAAAATAAAAAATAAAAAAAAGTGTTTTCTCTTTTCCTTGACCTAGTCTACAATCTTAGATTAATAACCTGAATAAAGATATATCAATGTACTTCTAAAAGGTGCTAATGATAAAAATTTATGACAAAATTAGGATAAAATTTAGATTTACACTATAGGATCAATTTTACAAAATTTTATTTAGTACCAATGCATGTAAAAAATCTGAATATTTATTCACAAATATAAATTCAAAATTGTCAAAGAAGATGTCTGACAAATATCCACTCTGAAAATCATATATTCCATATTTTATTAATTTTTATCTAATTATTTATTATGTATTTATGACATATTGAATATTGATAGAACAATCACCTAATATGTTTAGTTGAATTATTAATGGGAGTTGTGGATTAATTAGTAGTCCAATTACAAATCATAATAGTACATGGATGAGATAACCTAAGTAGATTTTCAAAATTCTATGATATATTGATATCATCTCAAGTGTTATGCAAATTCAGGTAAGCAAGGAAAAAAATGTAACCTTCTTAAATTCCATGAATTAATAAGTGTATTAGTTAAGAGGACCGAGGGGCTTTCAACCTTGTTTCTTGGGAAGTATTAAGAAAAAAAACAAACTGGAATGATTAGCTCAGAGAAATAAATGTCTGGAACATAGGAAAACTGTCTCTAAAAATTTAATTTATAAAAATTTGAAAAGTAGAAAAGGTAGATAGATTTGTTTTTAAGGAAATATTGGTCAATATGAAGAATTCATCAGATGGCAATATGGCTTCCATAAAAAAACTAAGGGTAATTTTTTCCTTCTAAAAATTGTCTTCCATTGCAAAATATAAAAAGAAATAAATTTTTCTTTGTATACTACAAATGGAATGCAACCTCAACTTGCCTCTCTTACAATTAAGGAATAAAATATCAGATTCTAGTTTGTTCAAGCTCCCAATCAGGACATAGTAAGCATGTTAAGTACTGATGGTAACTGAATTTTTTAAAAATGGCATGATGTTTTTAAATAAAAAGTGAAAAAAAATGAGTTAAAGCCAAAGTTGGTCTTTTCCCAGAAACATATGCTCAACTAGATTATCTTGAAAAACCATTTCCCTGAGAGCAACAAACTGTTGAATTAATATATATTTTAATTTTATAAGATATGGAGATCAATCATATCCTCACGAAAGCTTTTGGAAATCCACCAACAAGTTATTCCTTGCTAGTATCAAAAGTAATGTCTATCATAGTAATTGTCAAACTGGATTATACCTGATGGTTACAACTGTCCCCCTAATGTGAACTCATTCAATGCAGAGATCAAAATCCATTATTAATTCCACAGTGTTTACAGCAGCTGTATATTTTAAATATTTAATAAATGATTTTTGAATGAGACATAAACTGCTGTCCTTTATTATTTTTTATGTCATTGTGGAACATTGTTTCCAACATTAAAACAATGCAAATTATTTTAACCTTTGTCAATTTATGCATACAGTTATATAAAATATAAATTATTTAGAGATCTTTCAATCTATCACATTGTAATACTTTTATATTTTTAAATTGTTACTATGGTTGATAAAAATCAACATAAAGATGATTTAATAATTGCTACGTAAGTTTTACAGATATCATTACATTTGACATTATTCCATAGGTTATTTTGATGCTGAGTCCAACTGGCTTTGTATTGTACTTGCTTATTTTTGTCCATCAGAATACAGGGGTAATATAGATTCGGTTACAGTGCACATGGTAAACTTATTATGTAAAGCATGGGGATCATTTACCAGTCTAAGATGAAAAAGGGTAGCTCAACTTAAATAGATAACACTATTATTATATTGCATTTCATCAAAAAATAAGCAAAGCAATAAAAAGCTTTCTCATTACTCTTACTCATCAGAGCAAACATTTTGGTATCCATGTTACTATAGTGTCCTGCAATTACTATTAAATAAGTGGTTTCATTTCCATCGATTTTATTAGAAGCCCTAGTGGAAAGGCTAGCTATTTAATGATGACAAAGTCTTTGGACCAAAATAGAAGTTTTGGGAAGTGAAAGTCTATAATAACTAATTTATATTTAAATAAAATTATATACATATAAGAACAGGAAAAAATTGGATTACAAATTTTAGTAAAATTAAATTCGCATATATTGAATGAAATTAAATTATAAGCCATTATATACATATATATAAAATAATAGTTTTTTGAAACATGAAAAAAATTATGGGGAAGATATTGTTAACTTTATGATATTATGGTTTAAATTACAATATACTGCAATTAAATTTACTGCCATTTTTTCCAGAAATGTAGATTGAGACAAATAGTCCTGACCTATCATTCTATTGTAGTCAGCATATTTTAACTTATTTGCATATAAGCAAGAAAATTAGAATAATTTATAAGATATGAATTCTAAAATTCTGTTTAAATTAATAAGTATAAAAAATAATACAATATAGAAAATTGATTAAGGAAAAAGAAATAGGTGTGTGCATATTTTGAAGGTAATTTCTACCCTGACATAATTTTCCTTTTCAATTATCTCCTAGTGGTGCATATAAGACATATCTACACATCATAATTTCAGCCATTACAAAATATAGTCACAATATTATTATAAAAATGCATATACAGACTATTCATATGTCAGTAATGTATTGTGTATCATGGGTCTCAACATTAATGTTTATTTGGTTTCAAGTTTTTCTTTAAAGGGTGTGGTTTTACATGCTTTGCTTTTAATTGCTATTTAACTAATTTATGGGCCTTCTCTTATAGCTTATTGAAATTTATTATCTAAATTTATAAAATTAAGGGTAAATAAAGCTTGTTCCAGTAGTTTGCCTTTAAAGATATTAAGCAGGTTTTGCAACTTATCAGTTAATTAGGAAATTCTTTTCTACTGAGGAGCAAAGCTATATGGCTCACTTTTAATTGCTCCTTACTAATTTATGGGCTAGCTGTAATTTTTTTTTCAGAGGTTATTGCTTAAATCATATTTTAAAAGAACCACATTTAAAGGTCTTACGAATCCTTAAATTTTACTTAAATTTTAGCAAAGAATTACAATTTGGGATGTTATTTGTTTACAAAGAACACACAAAACTTTACTGTGGGACACCTGCAGAGAGCAGTGTGTAGGTATCTGAACCTGGCCCTGCCCAGCTGCTGCCTGCTGTTTACGTTTTGCTTGTGCTGCTTGCTCCCCTGCCTGAGCAGCAGCTGTCCTTAAGCTAAGCCTGTTTGGCTTGAATGCTGCTGCTGGAGCAGCAAGTTTCACTTTTGAAACGACCTCTGATTTCTCTAAGGAAGGAAGGTTAGGCGGATCTGACCAATGTTTAATAAAATACTGAGGAGGAGTTGACAGACTCCTTTTTTTTCAGCTCCTTCTTTATAAAGCAATGAAAGACAAAGAAAGCAACAGAAGAACGAAGTAAGAAAGCACAGATTCATTGAAAATAAATGACAGAGCAAGCAACTAATACTAACTTGTCCTCTTCTTAAGAGGTACTTCCCATTGTTACTTGGTATACTTCCCAAGCCTACCTACCCATAGCACTGATTAGTTTTGTCCTCGGGGTTTCTTTGTCTGTAGTTCCTCCAGTTTATCATGCTCAGGCGTGCCTTCACCAAAATTCTTGAGCCTGCCCCATGTTGGGCACCAGAATGTAGGGATCCATGAGCCCCACATGTTGGGCACCAGAATGTGGGAAACCAGCCCTACATCAACCATGGGTACCCCGAGTTTGGTGGCGGCAAAGGAATGAGAAAAGGGCAGATGAAAAATGGGACCAGGGGGCCATCACTTATTACTGGAGGCAGTGAAGGCCCCAAGCTCTGATCATCCACACTATTCATTGGTTACAATAACTTTGATCTATAGGGTGGGGTGGAGTGACTCAGTGAGCCAGAAGAGAATCAGTGAACCAGAATTGGTGTCTCATCCTAAGGATTGATAACAGTGGTGGTTTGGGAATTTCACAAACCAAGAACATGTGGTTGCCTTTAGCTTATTATCTATGTACAGCTGGTGGAACATGACCTTACAAGGAGCCTACAAGTCTGGCTACCTCATAGTGCTATGAAGGGGTTTTATATCCTTGAGCACAATGTTTATGGGAAGGGTGTAGGTCACCCTGCACCAGAACATGAGGCATGGAGAGGCCTTCCTCCTCAGAGGCCTCCTGTGGCCTTCCACAGTTTGCTGTTCGTTGTTTATATGTTACTCATAACCAATGTATGTAGGCACTATGTAAGTCCTTTTTCCTTTGCTGCTTTTCCCAACACTAAAACAAAGCTGTATTTGTTCTGAATCAGGTAGTTGTTGCAAGTTTTGAGTTCAATACTGTGAAAAAGTATCCATCTTTGACTTATTATGTCTTAAAATCCCTGAATAATTTTAAAACAAACAATTTTTATTGCTGAATAATGATTAAAATTAAAAAAAAATTTTGAACTAAATTTAGCAAAGAAAAATTATAGTAAATATTATGAGAATAAATATGGAACATTTTTAAGGAAAGTATATGTATGTAAAGGCATGACACAGAGTGATGGTAAAATTAATTTTGTGTCCTTATTTTAGAAATATCCAAGGTTCATTTAAAATGCAAAGAACAATGTCCAGCTATGTACAGTTAGGATTCTTCTTGTATAAAAAGAACCAACTTCAGAATTTTCCTAGGAGAATAAGAATCCAAGAATCAAAGGAGTTTTTTCTTTGTAGAAAAATAATCAAAGTAATAGAATAGACAGAGATATTTGAGAGAAGATTTATGAGGAGAGCTAGTTCCCTAGATTATGGAGGCTGAGAAGGTTTATGATAGGTTGCTTGCAAATTGTAGACAAACCCAGCAGGCCAATAACATGGCTCAGTCCAAGTGTGTTTGTGTGTGTGTGCAACAGGGTTTCACCATATTGGCCATTCTGGTCTCGAACTCCCGAGCTCAAGTGATCCACCCACCTCGGCCTCTCAAAGTGCTAAGATTACAGATGTGAGCCACTGCACATGGCCTTCTCCTGCAGACAGTGTAATAAGTGCCTCTGAGTAATTACACAAAATGCCAAAAAGTAAGCAAACAATTACTATTTCAAGATACTATACTGCTATCTATTTAGAGTTTCAGAGGTATATACCAGAAGAAATAAACTTTAAAAAGTCATATTTTATTGTGCAAATTAACAGTAGACTACTTCTGATTCTCTGTGTTGATTTGATATTCAAAAGAATGAACAAAAAATAATATAATGTCAGTTGAGTAAGTCAGTCCTAAATTCTTACATATTTATATGTTCATGAAATCTGCATCAGAGATGGTGAAGCTGCATGCATCTCATGGTATGGTGGAGAATCTCTAAGATCCTCTATTCAGTATAAAAATTCTATAACATGTTAAGAGGAAAATATTCATTTGAATTTTAAAATGCTTAAATAGACAAATATATGATGTACATGTTTAATCTTGATGAGACTATAATACACTCTTAAAATGCACACAAAATAAATGCAAAACTATACTAAAGATATTTTTTAAAAGATGTAATTCATGAGTTTGGAGAGAAAGTGCTAAATAAGCACAATGTTTTCTCACAAAATATAGTTTCTTCTAAGATCAAATTTGATAGAACAAAGTAATTTTATGAATTGCCTTGTATTTTCATTACGATTTGAATGAGCTTCATTAAAGTGTGGTCACTTAAAGTATTAACTTCTAAAAATAAAAACTTTATATACCAAAAATAGAATAAAATTTCCCATGTTTGATTTTATATTGCTTTTAACTTGCAGTAACAGACGTAATCAAGAAGCTTCAGTTATGCAAGGTGAATGAGTTCTAAAGATCTGCTGTAAAACCTTGTACCTGTAATTAACAATATGGTATTGTACATTTTCAAATAAGTTAAAAGCATAGGTCTCACCATGAGTGCTTTTACCACACACATGCACGTGCACACACAAGAAGATAAGGGCATTTTTGGAGGTAATGGATATCTTTAATACTTTGATTATGGTGTTAGTATCATGGATGTATACATATGTCCAAGTTCATCAAAATATATATATTAAAGACGTGCAATTTTATACATCAATTATACCTCAATAAAGTTTAAAAAGGCAAAATTAAAAATGATTTTGTATTAGGATTCTTCAGAGAAACAAAACCAATAGGATGGATACATGGATAGATAGATCTATTGATCAATAGAGGTCAGTGAGAGAATATTTGTTAGAGGAGGTGGTTCACAGAATTATGGAGGCTGAGAAGTTCTATAATAGGTTGTTTGCAAATTGTAGGACCAGGGATCCAGTAATATGTCTCAGTCTAAGTGAAGACCTCAAAACCAAGTTGATGGTATAGCACTCTGTCTAAGGCTGCAGGCCTAAGCATCTGACAAGCCACTGATGCAAGTTCTGGAGTCCAAACATTGGACAACTTGGAGTTCTAATGTCCAAGGTCAGAAGAACAGTGTCTTAGATCCAGACAAGGGGAGGAGGAGGGATGGGCAGAAGTAAATTTACCTTTCCTCTGACTTTTTGTTTTATCTGTACCCTCAGTGGATTAGATGGTGCTCACCCACATTGGGTGAGAGCAAGTCATCCTTACTCAATTCACTGACTCAAATGCCAATCTCTTCCAGAAACACCTTCACAGACATGCCCAGAAAGAGTACTTTAGCAGCTCTCTGGGAATCCCTTAGCCCAGTCAAGTTGACTCCTAAAATAACCATTACTATTATGAAACAAAGGTATTCTTAAAGTTAACTCAGATGTGGCAAAATTCATACACTGCATTCTCTAAAACATTTAAAAATGTTAAATTCTGATTTAATTTTATTCTCTCAACTGTGATGGGTATATGAGTTGATTTTCAGATAGATTTAACAGCTAAAATTCAGTTAACTACCAAGTTGCTGAATTATGCATAAAAGCTTAGGGTTGTAAAATTTGTTAATTTTCCCATGGCCAGATTTATTAATTTCTAAAATCGGTTTGAACTTTTTAATCAGATCTGTGAAATCTTCCATATACATTCATAAGATATTATTACATTGAAAACAATATGTAATAAAATATCCATTCAGTCACATTTGAATAACTAATGCTTTCTTTTTACTGCTTGTAGCCTAATTATAACAAATTTATATAATCATTTAGCTTAATTATTTTATTAGATTGTATCTCCATTTTACAGCTGCTGCATGAGTGACAGACTAGAACTTGAACTGACATAAGATACTAAAGCTTATGACTCCTAAATTAGTGTTGGAACTATTGAACCATGCTGTGTCTCATTAGCGATAAGCAGGTTATTTGTGGTATATACATATTATAATTATTCTACCATTTCATGTTTCAGACTAATATTATTAGATTCATATATAGCATTTATTAGTGAGATATACATGATTTAAAAATCTGTGACTTAAACATACAGAACTGGAGATAATACTCAAAGAATCAAAAATACCTGTGTTCCTCCTGAATCTTTCTTAGCTTGTGGCGTTTTTCTTCATTGTCTCAAGATGGCTATTTCAATTCTAGTCCATGTAACCAAGTTCCAATTTGGAAAAAGAGATAAAGGGAGAAAGATAAAGAGCAAAATGTATTAGAAAATCTCTCATAGGATGAGTAGATAGGTAGATATAAACATGCATGCCTACATGCATGCATAATACATACGGATGTATGTGTATACACATATTGCACCAATAACTTCTGCAAATATATAATGGCCAGAAACATATCATGTGTTATAGCAATAGCTGCTAGAAATAAAAGACATCAATTTTATCTGGGAATAAAATTTGTTTCTATTAGTAAGGAAAAAGGAGGAAATAAATATGGATAAGAAATATGTGGTAACTACAAAATGTTACAAAATATTTATATGCTTTTATCTATATCTATATCTATATATAGATATATAAATAGCTTGAAAAATAATAATGCGTAGTTTATTTTACAAGTGAACATAATTGGTTTTACTATATTTAAGTGTAATCTAATTTTCCATTAAAATATTCTAAGGAAATAGCTGTTCTATTTTAAAATATCCTAAGGAAATAGCTGTTCTGTGTTTTGTATCAGGAAGAAAACATGGAATATATTTCTTATCCTTACATCTACAAAGACTGAGCAAATTTCAGGGGCTATAAAGCAAACTAAGAAAGTTAACAAAATACCAATAACTCTGAAATAGGTGCTGCTAAGAAGGCTTCTGCTAGGGATATCAATTTGCCTCTGATTCTTTCCTTTCTTTATCTTCCACTGTGAATCAATAGCTAAATCCTACGTATTTTACTTTCACAGTATTGCCTGTGTTCATATCCTTTTTCTCTTCCTACTCCTGATGTCCTGGTTTCTTTCATTGTCTTGCACAGGACAATTTTCTAACTGGTGATCTCAAGTACATCAATACATGTACTGTAATAAAAGTTTTCCAGACATTTCACTTTAGGATTTCTTTGAGTTTTTAACACTACTTACAATTCTCTATTACAGAATCTCTGAAAGAACACAGTATTTCTCAAGTGTATGTTATCATATTTCACAGAACACAAAATATTCCTGATAACAGTGTCTTAGTAAAACAGAACAAAATAATTAAGTAAAACATGAATCCTGTACCTGAATTTTTACAATTTATAAACAGAAAACCCTGATCTAAACTAAAAGGAAAATGTTCAAATATTATCATTTTCTCTAGTTTCTTTTTCCTTTTTTCCTTTTATATTATCCTACCCACTGATGACCAAATTATTTTTGCACCATATATTTGATTATGTTACCATAGTCTTCTAAAATTTTCAGTGACCTGTTTTCATATCCAGAATAAGTTATTCAGGATAATGCAATGCAGTTTCAATCTATATTTCCAGCTGCGCTTTTAATCAGTCTTCGTCTTCCAGTAATGAAATAGTGGAACACAACCAAACTGCCCACTTGCCATGACATTGGCAGGCTGTTTTGTCAGTCTCTGCCTAAAATGTCTTTTTTTGAACTGCTAATATCTGTGTGTCAAAGACATTGAAGACAAAAATTTTTTTAAATTTTGTTTTTAATCCCCTGAATTACAAAGTATCTCTTTTACTAATATATCATATTGTCCATACCTGTACAACTATTATATTTAAACTTGACTATGATTAGGTGTTAATATGCTATGTTATTACAATTATGAAACATAAGTGTAGAATCCATGTTTTACTCAATTGTATGTTCATATTTTCCAGAAACAATAGTGTAGTACCTAATAGAAATATGTGTTTCTAATCTATTTATTGGATTTAATCCATGGTTACTACTATGACTCCTTCTGCCTTTATTTACTTCATAATTCCAAGGACTATAAAAGCACTAACAATATCTTTTCCATTCCTCACTGACCAAAAGCAGACAGCTCCCTGACAACCAGGAGGGACAATGAAATATGTCTTATTCTCTCTGAATCTGGGTTTCTATTTATTAAAAGACTGTGTTGTAGTCAATAAACAACATAACTGTATTTGCTTAAAAAGTGATTACAGATATACAATTTTATCTGATTCAAAACAATCTAAGAGTTAAGCATTTCTATTTTTATATACATATATGTGTCTGTATGTATATATGTGTATATACATACATATATCACTCATGAGCATACGCTAGAGAAGAATAATGCAGAATTATAACTTAGTTGTTTTGACTGCAAATTCAAAGATCTCTCTTACCAAATTATTCTGACTTACAGGTGCAAGAATCATCTAAATGTGTTTTATTATACCCATATCTCACCATATATTTAGAAGTCTGTAAAGAGAAAAAGGCAGGGTGCTATTCTTATCTGATTTAAATTGAAAAGACCTTTGTCATTTCTCCCCAATTTATGGCTGAGATCCAATATCTTTAGGGGATATAGATTCAAGCATTTAAGTCTATATTCTGGTAGCTGAGTCAGCTTTATAAATTATATCCTGAAAACAAATTTAAAAATAATTAATTTCAGAAATTCTCCATAGTATTCACATATATCATCCAAAATTAGAAAAAGACAAAATAAAACTTGTCTTTTTTTCTATTTTTATTTTTCTGACCATTTACTTAAAATATAATCTTGCATTTCACATTATTTGTTAGCAGGTTTCTACGTATCAGACCCATGTCAATATATGATGTACTTGTGTTGAGCAAAATAATTTATTTTAAAAATGTGTTTCATTATTGCTGTGAAAAAAAAATTTTGGAGCATAACCAGAAAATTCTGTCTTTACCTAAGTTCCAGAGGGACTTCATGGAGTGTTCAAAGAAATGTCTATATAGAAAGGCTTATCATGTTTAATCTAAATTCACTATTTTAATTTAGTCTGATCAGAGTATATATATATATATATATATATATATATATATAGAGTTTGTAGAACATGAAAATGTAGACTTCTACTTAACATCTGCTTATTCTTAAAATTTTGGTGATTTGCAAGATTTCATATATTGTTTTTCTTCAACTCTTCATGTTTTCCTTTCATCATCTTCTATAACTTCAACAACCAAATAATTTTTAGATCAAAATTCCCACATAGTATATATTCTGAACTTCAAATAAGTTTATGAAGCAGCCTATCAGATGCCTTTACTGGAATGCAATAAGATAAATTTACCTAAATATATCTCAAACAGAATAAATCATTTTCCATCCCACTCCTCATACACACTTCAACACATGCTTCCTCTTATCTATCTGACCTTAATTCTTCCTTATTGAGTGAAATACAATCCTGACATGTAAAAGAACCTTTCATCCTGTCTCTGAAATTTAGTGACATTCATTTTTTTCAATTTATCGTATGATTACATTTAACCAATTACTTGTATCATAACTGGGTGTTAAAATTTCCTTTTTAGAAAATTTTCAATTCCTAGAAAATAGAGCCTTCCATTCTGCACTTTTTATTCTCCTTCAATGTTTACAATAGTGCTGGATTAATGCAGAGGAATTTTACTATCTTACTGGGATGTGGTGAGGATGAGGTACGTTGTGTGAGAGAATCGTGATATAACTAAGTGTTATAGAATATTATACATGAAGTATCCGTAAAAGATTCTTCTATCTGATGACTGAATCAAGTAGTTTATATAACTGAGAAAGACGAAACTAAGTATCTTAATTGTGATCCATACCTTTCCTGTTGGGGAGGGTGTGGAAATGTTCAAGAAGACAGTCTACTTGTCCTAATCTCCTATATACAAGCTAACAGACATCCTGAAAAATAGAAAACAAAGTTCTTAAAAGATTTGGTCTCAGAAATTCTCTTTATACAAGTTATAAATTAGTAAGGGTGCCAAATGTGTGATGTTTCGGTGAGTTGTTGATATTTTCCATACTTAAAATTAGAATGCTTTTACACTGTTGGTGGAATTGTAAATTAGTTCAACCATTGCGGAAGACAGTGTGGCGATTCCTCAAGGATCTAGAACCAGAAATACCATTTGACCTAGCAATAACATTACCGGGTATATATCCCAAATTTCCTTTATAAATCATTCCAATGTAAAGACACATGCATACATATGTTTATTGCAGTAATATTCACAATAGTAAAGACTTGGAACCAACCCAAATGCCCAATGATGATAGACTGGACAGGGAAAATGTGGCACATATACACCATGGAATATTATGCAGCCATCAAAAACGAGGAGTTGTGTCCTTTGTAGGGACATGGATGAACCTGGAAACCATCATTCTCAGCAAACTGACAAAAGAACAGAAAATCAAACACCACATGTTCTCACTCATAGGTGGGTGATGAACAATGAGAACACATGGACACAGGGAGGGGAGCATCACACACTGGGGTCTGTCAGGGGGAAATAGGGGAGGGACAGCGGAGGGTGGGGAGTTGGGGAGAGATAGCAAGGGGAGAAATGCCAGATATAGGTGATGGGGAGGAAGGCAGCAAATCACACTGCCATGTGTGTACCTATGCAACAATCTTGCATGTTCTTCACATGTACCCCAAAACCTAAAATGCAATTAGAAAAAAAAAAAGAATAAGTTTGTGTCCTTTCCAGGGACATGGATGAAGCTGGAAACCATCATTCTCAGCAAACTAACACAGGAACAGAAAAACAAACACATCATGTTCTCACTGATAAGTGGGAATTGAACAATGAGAACAAATAGGTACAGTTGGGGAAACATCACATACCAGGGCCTGTCAGGGGGTGGGGGGGAAAGGGGAGAGATAGCATTAAGAGAAGTACCTAATGTAGATAACAGGTTGATGAGTACAGCAAACCACCATGCACATGTACAACTATGTAAGAAATCTTCACGATCTGCATATGTACCCCAGAACTTAAAGTATAATAAAAAAAATTAGAATACAAACATTTAAACATCTTATTATGAATTCATTTAAAAATAAAAAAAAATATTTTAAGATTTAGAATAACAAGTACTTTATAAAAAAAACTTTCCTTACTTGGGAGGCTGAGGTAGCAGAATTGCTTGAACCTGGGAGGCAGAGGTTGCAGTGAGCCAAGATTGCACCACTGCACTGGGCAAAAGATTGAGACACTATCCCCCAAAATAAAATAAAAAAATAATTTCCATATCCCAAAATATGAAGTCACCGTGTTGGACATTGCACAAATTTTGCACAATGATATAATTGAGATATAATTTATATGTCACAAAATTCACCATTTTTAAGTGTATAAATTTCTGGTTTATAGTATATTCAAAAAGTTGTGCAACCATTATCACTATCTAACTTTAGAATATTTTCATTACTGTAAGAAGAAAAATTCATTCTGATTAGCAGTCAATTCTAGTTAACCTTTCCTCCAAAACTCTAGCAACCACTAATCTATTTCCCTGTATATTTGGGTTTTCCTATAATAAACATTTAATAGAAATTAAATCATAAAATAAGTGGTGTTTGGTGACTGGATTTTTAAATTCGGCATGGTGTTTTCAAGGTTCATTTATATTGTATAATATACAATAGAGTTTCATTCTTTTTTATTTATAAAGACTATTTCATTATATTGATATGCTGCATTTATTAATCCATTAAACCTTTGATAAGTTAATGAACATTTGGATTGTTTACACTTTTGGATATTATAATAGCTTTACTATAAATGTTCATAAAAAGTTTTGTATAAACATATGTTTTCAATTGCTGGGTCATATAAATACTGACGAGAGTTTCATCATTATCAGCATTATCTTTTGTCTTGTTTATTACAACTATTACACAAAGCAGCAATTACTTAGGTACTGTATTAATCTTATTACAAAATAAATCAGTTAAATTACAGTAGGAATATCTACTGCTTCCCATAAAAGTTGACTTTATCTATATACTAATTATTGATGTACAGTGGAGCATATATCAAGAACTAAAGCTTTGATAAATTCCAAATAGTATAGCATTTTATCTTTTGTGGATGTTGCCAGAAGAAAAATCTTCTTCATATAAATATATCTACATGGATTCACAGTGATTTTTTTTCTCTATTTTTCACCTTCTTCAATGGGAAATAATGCTATTCAAATTTAGCAAGTTTCTCATACTCACCATCTGTATATTTAGATGTATCATTTTTATTTAGATGACAGTGGTTGGCTGTAAGACAGCATCTACATATAAACTACATTTTTAATGTGTCAGGTGCCACAGATTCAAGGAACCATTGTTTTTTCCCAAGATTTATACTTGTGGTCCTGAGGTCAGTGTCCATGAACATCTTCCTTGGGCTAAATCTAATTGCCTTGGATTGAACATATCCAATAGCCCTCTCAAGTTAGGACATTCTCTTTCCCACTTCTGTCTTGTAGCATATTGTATACTTACTGTTGAGTTTATTACTCCCTCATTTCTAATTCTGAATTGTTCTCAGTCCAGGCAGTTATTACCATAATTATCCAGGTAAATATTACCATAATTATCACCATAATTATCCTCCTAAAATAGCATCCCTTTTAGAAGCCTATCCAAGGTAACATTTTTTTCCTGAGTGGATTTTCTCAAATTTACATAATTTTGGTTTGTTTTATGTGCCATAGGCCAGCACCAGGATCACTTGATGTGTTTGGCCAGTATTGGTTTACAGATCATATATGTTGCTTTCACTATGTATTAGTATTCCATATTTAAATCAGATATATATTTTGTCTCAAACAAATATTGTTTCTTAAGAGAAAGGCATTTGAGTGTAAATAAATCTTACATACATTTTAGTTTAAATGCACCAAATCACTTTCCATGACTGCCTTGAGTAAATGTCAAAGCTTTCAATTATGGTTATGCAAGCCTACCATGTAACTCTTAGGTACATATTACTCTTGGCATGCCAAACATTTTGCATCTTGGTCTTTGCTTTCTATCTAGAAAAACAAGACCTATCAGTATCACAGTACATTATTCTAAGACAGTGAAAGCATATGTCTAACAGTCTGCATTCATCATAATTATGCAGTTTTCTCAAAAAGTTACTAATCAGTTTAATAACTATATAGTAGTCAGTATGTTTAATACTGAATAAATCCCATTGTGATTATTTTGGTGGCAGAAACTCATTCATGTGCTTCCTAGGAGGTTTCCTTAATAATAGACATAACCTGTAAAATTTAAGACAAAGTATATTGCCATACTGAAAACATTCAAAATCTGAATTAAAAATTTATTTTCCAATTATTCAACTGTCTCATGTGAGTCATATGGGCTTAAATATTCCTAAGGTCTTCTGGGTTCTAATTTATCACCTTAACTTTTTAGTAATGATGATGATTTTAGAAATCAAATAGCTTTACTTTTCTTGTTTTCTGAGAATATAGCTAAGAGACGATACTATTTTCCTGCTTTCAAACTATCACAAAGCGTCAAAGAAAAGCGAGATTTACCTTTTTGTGTTATGCTTGTATTGGCCCTCTGTCCATCAGTAATCACTTCCTCTCATTTTCATGTATCATTACATTTCATCCCTACCTCTTCTCTCTCTTACTGTTTCCTGAGAGTACAAACATCTGGTTTAATGAGAGTTAAACCCATAAAGTGGCAGCAATATGAATGTGGGTAGCGTTTCCCCATTGGCCCATTCTAGTTGGACAGAGCAAGGGTGTGTAAGTATAACCTTATAGATTTATCTCATTAATATGTTAACTAGGTTTCAAGAGTCTGAAATATTGAACCCTATCTGAGGAGAAAGAAGAACTCACCCATCATTCTTTAGGAATTCATGCTATTATATTTAGAAATATTGTCATGATGGATGACATGCCAATGAACTGAGAAGCACAAGTAAAGTTCTCAATGCAGGAGTGCAGACATGCAGGCACACTAAGGGACTAAGACCTACTCGTAGGACTATAGAACACTTCCCCTCCCCAACACCTCACCACATTACTAAAAGATTATTTCCAGCAATTCCTCTTACCCAGTATTTCATGTTCAGCTATCAAGAAATAATTAAAAGACACATGGAATGACAAATATAAAGCATTATACTAAGACATGGCAGGTCGGGTACAGTGGCTCACATCTGTAATCCCAGCATTTTGGGAGGCTGAGCCTGGTGGATCATGAGATCAGGAGTTCAAGACCAGCCTGGCCAATATGGTGAAACCCTGTCTCTACTTAAAATACAAAAATTAGTTTGGTGTGGAGGCGTGAGCCTGTAGTCTCAGCTATAGTCCTGCCTCCACAGAGGCAGGAGGATTGCTTGAACCCAGAAGGCAGAGGTTGCAGTGAGCTGAGATTGCACCACTTCGCTGCAGTCTGGGCAACAGAGCGAGACTCTGATTCAAGAAAAATAAATAAATAAAATAAAATAAATATATAAGAAGACATAGCAAGTATCAGAGCCAGAGTCAGACACATGGTAGGAATGTTGGAGGCATCAGATACTCTCTATAAAAGGCCCACAGACGTTGAAAAAAAATTAATTACATGTTTAGCTTCAGAGAGCAAAATATAACTTTTTCTTACAAATTATTACATCATTTAGATGTTCCTGTGACTTCTCATCTGCTTATTTTAGACACACAAGAAATCATCTCCAGGGCACAGGCTAGAGTATAACTTGTTGATTCAAATTCCTAAGTTTAAAAAAGAGTTTATCTTATGAGTAACAACAAGTCCTACTTATGTCTATGTAGTGTTTTCTATGTCTATGTAGTTTCATAACATAGCTCCACATATCAGAATACCTTTTATTTTCTAGTAAGGTAAATTCCAATATAGTAAAACCATTTCTTGACCATGTAGCCAAATCACTGGCTATGAACCAAGAATCAATATAAATCCATATCACATTATTTTTATTATCATTTAGATCCTCTGATACCGCAAGGGGTGCTACTCATCATTTTACTTTTTGAACTTACTATTTTTTCCTTATTCTGTCAGTGTTTAGATATTAAAAGAATGCAATGCAACTACCTTCTAGTTCAAGTGTTGTTCCTCATGATTGTGTTAGTGTCTATAATTTACTTTGTCCTTTGGCATCCTCCCGTACCCAAGTATATTGTAGAGTCTGTCAAAGTCTGGTGTTAGATAAATTCCTCATAGAGAGTTGATGCAGGTGATAGATACCGCTATCTAATGCAGACAATAGTTACCTTCAGTTCTTCCTTCTCTTGCATATTATTACTTTTATTATTGAAGTAAAATACACATATCATGTTTTATAATTTATCCATTTTTAAAATACAATTATGCAGCATTAAGTACATAGTGTTCCACAGCAGTTATCACCATGCATCATCCCCAATGGTTTTTTATTTTCCCCAACTAAAACTCTGTATCCAATAAACACTAATTTTCTACTTCTCACTACCCCAGACCCTGGAAACCATCATTCCCACTTTATGCTTCTATGAATTCTACTGCTGTAGGAATCACATATAAGAGGAGCCATATCATATTTGTTCTTTTGTAACAAGATTATTTTATTTCTTGTATCTTCAAGGTTCATCAATGTTGTGGCTTGTGTCAAAATTTCCTTGTTTAAGGATAAGTAATATTTTATTTTATGTGTATACCATATTTTGTTTCCCCATTCATCTATGGTTAAATACTTGGATTGCTTCTACTTTTTGACTATTGTAAATAATGCTGCTTTGAACATGGCATAGCATGTTCACCCCCTTCCTTCATGCCATGCCTCTGTAACCTATAATCTATATAATATTTTTAGTGAGATGGGAGACATGTCAAATTATATTTTACGTGCACGCGTACACACACACACACACACACACGCTCACTTTTTGACAGCATGTCCCTTTCCTTTATAGACATGATTACTGCCTATAATTCTGCTGACTTGGAAGTCTTGGGTTCTATCATGTTTAAAAACAGCTAAGGAACATAATTATTGGCTTAATTTCCCAAGCCCCCTGACCCTTTTAAATTTCTTTTAAAACCCTTGAACTGTTTTTCCACAAATTTCCTGTTTGTGGATCCACCACTAACAAATTCCACTGATATGCTTTTCTTCTTGGTGGTGGCAGCTCTTGAGCCACTTCACACATGGTTTATTCTCCAGCTAGCCTGGCTCCAACAATTCTAAATCATCACTCTATTCTTCCTCTTTCTCCCAAAATAAGCAATGGTGATTATATAAATTATTAAGTGAAAAATCATTTCAATGATTTTTTTGTCAGTGTCAACTACAGCAATTCCAGGGTTAGAAAATTAAAATAACTCATGAGACTTCACAAAGAATTGTTATATTATGTGTTCTTAGAGACAAAGGGTACAATACAAGAGGATAATTAAGACATAGACAAACGTGGAATCATACAAGCCATCCATGAAGGAGGAGCTTCCAAGACCCACTTTCAGTTTTATAGGACAAGCTTTAGATTACAAAACAAAAGGTACCAAGATAAATGGGTCTTGTTTTCGTCTTAGGGAACCCAAAGCACACATGTACTAAGGGGTCTTTAATATCCCATTGGTTATGTAGCCCAAAACAGGAAGAGATACCACAAATCAAGTGCAGGTCAGTAATCTACACATTTTCAATAAAAACATCAAGTTGTTAAACGGTTAAAGAGAAAAATAAATCTCTAGCTAGTGCATTTCATCTCTGTCTTGTCC
The DNA here is from genome assembly GCF_001604975.1 of Cebus imitator. Taxonomy (NCBI): domain Eukaryota; kingdom Metazoa; phylum Chordata; class Mammalia; order Primates; family Cebidae; genus Cebus; species Cebus imitator. The sequence continues at coordinate 7,726,435 of NW_016107384.1, forward strand.
AAAGTTCAGTATGATGGCCAGTGTGTTTTGGAGATAAGCGTAGACTACTATAAGCCATCTGCAAATAAATATATCCACATGTATTCATATTTCTATATAAATAACTTAGTGGTGATATGTCTAGACATATTTAAAATAAGAAACTGAAAAAATATGTAAAATGTAACAATTCACTTGTGTAAAAAACTTGATAACCGCAATAGCACAATCCTACTTCTGATATTCACAAAAACACTTGAGAATATTTGTTAAAGAATTCCTCCAAGTAAGTAATAAATTTTATTATATGTTCAGGGGAAAGCATAGGTTTCTATAAAAAATAAAATTCTCCACCAAGTAATTTGAAAATTGCTTAATATGACAACCTTATTTTCTTAGTTATAAGCAAAAGCATCTCATTACTGTGTTAATAGAGTGGACACTTTCATTGAATTACTCTATTTTATGTGAAAAAAAACTCATCTAGCTGTTTTTTTAATTTTCTAATTATACTTTCAAAGAAACATTTCACATGAGAATGTAACTGATAAATAGAACATAGTTAAAATAATGAATATGAGGTATATAGACACCCAGCAATGCATGTGTTAGCAAATAATAAAATGTTCTTTAAATTATGATGGTAATATTCAAATATTATATTGTTTCTAGAATCTTCCCAGTTAATCCAGTCTATGGCTGAGAAATCCTCCGTGCTCACTGATCACTGGAAATAAAGGAAATTTTAGATATTTGAATTTTGGAAGTGTATTTATTTATTTATTTTGTTTTCTCTATTGCATTATTGTTATGAAAACAAAATAAAAAGAGATGCAGATGAGAATAAGAAAAGAACCATATTCTCACAGAGTGGGTATCTTATGGGAAGAGAAAGAGAAACAATGGATATGATGCTTTATAGTATCAGGTACAAATAAATTTTAAGAAAAAGAGTAAAGTAATATATGGTGCCCATAATTCTGAGGAGTTGACATTGTATCAGGGAAAAGCATGAAATTAAAGACTGATTCTTGAGAATGTCTGAGGATTTTCTTTTGCACAACAGGTAGCATACACAGCTCTACACTTACCACAACACAACTAATTTTTTTTTTCCATTTATTTTATTGCATTTTAGGTTTTGGGGTACATGTGAAGAACATGCAAGATTGTTGCATAGGTACACACGTGGCAGTGTGATTTGCTGCCTTCCTCCCCATCACCTACATCTGGCATTTCTCCCCTTGCTATCTCTCCCCAGCTCCCCATCCCCCACCGTCCCTCCCCTATTTCCCCCCAACTGACCCCAGTGTGTAGTGCTCCCCTCCCTGTGTCCATGTGTTCTCATTGTTCAACACCCACCTATGAGTGAGAACATGCGGTGTTTGATCTTCTGCTCTTCTGTCAGTTTGCTGAGAATGATGGTTTCCAGGTTCATCCATGTCCCTACAAAGGACACAACTCCTCGTTTTTGATGGCTGCATAATATTCCATGGTGTATACATGCCACATTTTCCCTATCCAGTCTATCATTGATGGGCATTTAGGTTAAGTATTAGCTCAGTCTTGAGCACTTTTACGTCAAAAATAATGTGTAGAAAATTATGTTATACTTCATGGGCTCTTTTATTTTTCTATACTCTCATATGAAGGGTTATTTGAATTCCAATTCCCCAAAATGTCTTTTTATGAAGATTCTTTCCCATAAAACCCTTTAATTCAGAGAAAGTGTAAGATCATTTTGGCACATGTGCTGCCAAAGTGAGCACATAAAAGACCATTTTGGAATCAGAGACATTTAACTTTAAGGAAATGATGGCCAACCCTGGTTTTGCCATAAAGAAAAATCACAAGCATTTCTATACACCAGTAACAGACAAACAGCCAAATCAAAAGTGAACTCCCATTCGCAATTGCTACAAAGAGAATAAAATACCTAGGAATACAACTAACAAAGGATGTAAAGGCCCTCTTCAAGGAGAACTACAAACCACTGCTCAATGAAATAAGAGAGGACAAAAACAGATGGAAAAACATCCCATGCTCATGGTTGGGAAGAATCAACATTGTGAAAATGGCCATGCTGCCCAAAGTAATTTATAGATTCAATGCTATCCCCATCAAGCTACCAATGACCTTCTTCACAGAACTGAAAAAAAAAAAAACATGTCAAACTTCATATGGAACCAAAAGAGAGTCCACATAGCACAAACAATCCTAAGCAAAAAGAACAAAGCTGGAGGCATCACACTGCCTGACTTCAAATTATACTACAAGGCCACAGTAATCAAAATAGGATGGTACTGGTATCAAAACAGAGACATGGACAAATGGAACACAACAGAGGCCTTAGAGGCAATGCCACACGTCTATGACCACTTGATCTTTGACAAACCTCACAAAAACAAGCAATGGGGAAAGGATTCCCTGTTTAATAAATGGTGTTGGGAAAACTGGCTAGCTAAGTGCAGAAAGTAGAAACTGGACCCCTTCTTGACACCTTACACTGAAATTAACTCCAGATGGATTAAAGATGTAAACATAAGACTGAACACCATAAAAACCCTGGAAGAAAACCTAGGCAAAACCATTCAGGACATAGGCATAGACATAGGAAAGGACTTCATGACTAAAACAACAAAAGCATTGGCAACAAAAGCCAAAATAGACAAATGGGACCTAATTAAACTCCAGAGCTTCTGTACGGCAAAATAAACAATCATTAGAGTGAACCGGCAACCAATAGAATGGAAAAATTTTTTTGCAATCTACTCATCTGACAAATGGCTAATATCGAGAATCTACAAAGAACAAAAACAGATTTACAAGAAAAAAACTAACAAGCCCATTCAAAAGTGGGCAAGGGATATTAACAGACACTTTACAAAAGAAGACATACATGAGGTCAACAACCACATGAAAAAATGCTCATCATCACTGGTCATTAGAGAAATGCAAATCAAAACCACATTGAAATACCATCTCACACCAGTTAGAGTGGTGATCATTAAAAAATCTGGAGACAACAGATGATGGAGAGGATGTGGAGAAATAGGAACACTTTTACACTATTGGTGGGAATGTAAATTAGATCAACCATTGTGGAAGACAGTGCGGCGATTGCTCAAGGACCTAGAAATAGAAATACCATTTGACCCAGCAATCCTATTACTGGGTATATACCCAAAGAATTATAAATTGTTCTATTATAAAGACACATGCACACATATGTTATTGCAGCACTGTTTACAATAGCAAAGACCTGGAACCAACCCAAATGCCCATCAGTGATAGACTGGATAAAGAAAATGCGGCACATATATACAAATGGAATACTATGCAGCCATAAAATACGATGACTTCTTGTCTTTCACAGGAACATGGATGAATCTGGAAACCATCATTCTCAGCAAACTGACACAACAACAGAAAACCAAACATCATATGTTATCACTCATAGGCGGGTGTTGAACAATTAGAACATGTGAGTACAGGGAGGGGAGCATCACACACTGCAGTCAGTTGGTGGGGGGGTGTCTAGGGCAGGGACAGTGGGGTGAGAAGGGATAATAAGGGGAGAAATACCAGATATAGGTGATGGGGGGATGAAGGCAGCAAACCACCTTGCCATGTATGTACCTATGCAACAATCCTGCATGTTCTGCACATGTACCCCAGAACCTAAAGTACAATAAAAAAAATAAAAATAAAAATGACAAAAGGTAGTTGTGCGATGTTTTTCTCATCAAACTACATCCTCCAAATTTTTTGGATTGAACATTCTGTTTTTAATCCCATGTAATTTTATAGGTTGAGGATAAAAACAACAATGACAAATTATCATTATATCATAATTATACTTTCTGATAAATGACCTAGGTGGCAATAATAGTGTTATTAAGAGAATAACTATTAAAAAATAAAATGAAGTTCACACTCAAGTGAAAGTCAGGTAATTTGGTATAATGACCTAGGTGACAATAATAGTGTGATTAAGAGAATAACAATTAAAAAATAAAATGAAGTTCATACTCATGTGAAGGTCAGGTAATTTTGTATATTTTATACACACACACACACATACACACACACACACACACACACACACTATAGAATATGCATGCATTGAGGTTTTATTTATTTGTTTGTTTTCTCTCATTAACACATCATGAGGCAGGCACCTCATGATTGAAATTCCACAATAAACTCATTTTCCTGTCCACCAGACTTAGCATGGCACTCTCATTTTATGCTTACTGCATGACTGTAACACCTCGGGGCACCATATCTTCTCTCTAGGCATGAAGAAGAGGGGAGGCACAGGACAATAAACATGCCAATTGAGAAACCACATTTTCACTAATTAGGCATATAACAGATTTTCTAGAAATCTTATCTTCTGCAAATCTGCTTACATTTCATTGGTCAAAACATAGTTAAAAGACGCCTTTCATTGTAAGAGAATCTGTGGCAATGTATATTTTATTTTTCTTTTATAACTAGATGTATTGCTAACATGAACAAAAAATAAAATTATTTTAATAAATATGAAGAAGCAATATTTAACAAGAAAATAATTATCACTGCCACACACAAAATCAAAGTCCAAGTTAAAGAATTAAGAGCTATTTTGTCTTCGCTCTTAACATTTTAAAAATCAGGTTCCAATATGTAAGAAGATAATTTTTATGGTTGCCTGCAGAAGCAGATAGACTCTGATCCAAAGTTCAGGTTTAGGTATCACGGGTGATGTCACCTGAGTATGCAAAGATACATCACTTACATAATTTAGCAGGTGTGAAACAGCTTGAGAGAGCAAGGAATGGAGATTGGCCTGGCAGTTTACTATGGTTAAGAAGTGGGCCAGGGTTACTGTTCCTGCTTAGAGGGAATGACTTGCCTAGTTTGACTCGCCTGCCTGGGCTGAAGAAGGGCACACCCAGCCTTTCACATGAGTTGGCCCAGATGTGTGGCACCAGGGGAAGAGGGAGGATTAATGCTTAGGCATTATCAGCAGTTAATTATCAAAACAGAGAGTGAGAATCTTCACTGCACAAATGAAAACAGTTTTAAGTATATCCAAGTACATCCGAGGGTGTCATTTGATTGGCAAACCCATCCAATGTCACCAAGACACCTATCATACTAATCCTATGAAGTTTCAAAGGGTTTATGAATATTTTGTCATCCTTCAGATAGAGGTGCCTTCAAGTACATGCCATTTTACTTTGTTGTTCCTTCTAAAGCATTTACTGCTAATTTAATGAACAAGATTTTATAGTGAACCAAAAGAGCAAGTTCCAGGCTACCAAACAGGTTGGAGAAGAGAAGAGCATATGTCTTTGAATAGATTTGTTGAGTTGTAATTTAGGTATCATAAAATTTACACATTTTTACATTGGAATGTACAATTCAATGACTTGTAGTGATATAGCTTGAATATTTACCCAAATATTTTTGTGACATATATTTCTCTTTTCTTTGGATAGATACCTAGAACTAAAATTGTGGGATTATGTAGTACATTTCTGTTTAACTTATTAAAAAAACAAGAAAACAAAAAACCTTCCATTCAGTTTTTCAAAAGGGATACACCATTTTATCATTTTATATTACTATCAAAAATGTAGAGGATTCGAGTTTCTCTATGTCCTCAACAACACTTGTCATTTTTAGTCTTTTTTTGTTTATAGCTATTGTCCTTGATGTGTAGAAGCGTGTCATTGTTATTTAATCTGCATTTCTAAACTAAGGATGCTAAGCTTCTTTTTTCTTTGTTCTATTTAATAGGACATTTGAAACTTTATTTCGGTCATTTCTATCACTACTATTTGTTGGTTCTCACTCTTTTTCATACACACATGTGCACACACATACCCATATGTGGATATGTGTATGTATGCACACACACCCATACATACCTTAGTTTATTTCTAATATACACTGAAGAACTGTTATGAACTGTGGATGTTTTGCTTCTGTTATTCCATTATCTTCTTATAAAAACATTCTGCTATTTTCCTACATTTTGATATGGCAAATTCTTTAGATGCATTAGACATCAATGGGAATGTTTTGAAGTACCAACTGCAAAATTATAAAAGTTATTACTTTTAGAAGTTAGATTGTTATACAAAACCTTCATTTTCTTTTAAAATATGGCTATACAATATTGTTTTTCCCCTTAAAATTTTGTAATGTATACATTTATTTAGTTCACAGGTATTGAGTTAATAGCTATGAAAGAAAATAATAATTCTCAGGAAGTTTTACTTTTGATTACATTTTCTTTAATAGAGAATTATTACCTCCTAATTAGATTTAGTTGCCTAAAATCAAGTAAAGAGCTCTAAAAATTTACTCCAAGTGGTCGAGTGGTCATTTTATAAGTTTTAGATTTTTTTCTATTTTTTAAATTTTAATAAAACCCTGGTACTGAATGTATTTGTCATTCCTAAACGGGAATTATGTGAATTGTTTCTCATCATATCTTGCATTGATCACTTGAGAACTCTAACAAGGGACTATGATCAATGGAGAGAAGAGGAGTGGGTCTGAGAGCTAATTGTGTGTGCCTGAACTTAAGGGCATGCTCTCTTCTACTGGTAGATGATGATAGCATGCTCATTATTTTTCCAAATTACAAATGAACACCCTACTTTTTTCTCATTGTCTATAAAATACCATCTAAAATGTCAATTAGAGGCTATATGAAAAGTAATGAATTCCCTAGAGGAAGCCAAAGGAAGAAAATACATAATTAAAATGAAAGAATAAAGCAAAATGCTTTTATTAGCCAGAGTCAGACAGTATATGTGTAAATCCCAAATGGAGGCCTTGGATTTAAAATGTCCTTATGTTTAATATAAACAAAAGAATCTATTTCTGAGGACTCTCAAATGTACCATCAGGTAGTTAAATCAAAACATTTTTCCAATGGCATTACATGAACTTGCTTTGTTGGAGAAAAATGTTCTCACCAAAGTTTCTTATGCTGAAGAAGTAATGTTTTCTCTCCAATTAAAAAGAATTTGATGTGATTTTATTTTAGCTCTCTCTTGGAGGTCGAATCTCTATATGAATCTCTCCATTATACAAAATAAAATTAGGGACATACTCCTTTTGATACAGCCTAAAGAAACAGATACAATATGTAGTATTAATTTTGACAACATTAAATTAGAAGTTACATTCATAAGAAATTGGAATGACCTGTTCATGGCCACATTCTACTAAATTATGCAGAGATTCTTGTTAAATGGGTTCTAAATCCAAATTCTAGTTTGCTTCCATCCTGTTTCTGTTCCCATTTTTATCAGATACATTTTCTATCCTGTACTCATGCATGGAAGCCAAGGGACATTGCCCCCACCATAACTGGCTAACTATATAGCCTATATATGGTTTCCATGAATCCAAACACACATGTCACTCTTCCAGGGCATTGAAGAGAGACAGACAAACCTATGTCATAAGATTTGGCATCTATTTTGGAATTTGTCTCCCTTCACCAGTGCAGTATCATGGGAGATCCTGAATTAATTAAAGTTCTTGATGTTAACATTTTAAAATTTTTCGCTCTTAGATATATACAATGTTGGCAATAAACACGATTAACTTGGCAATATTATAGAGAAATTGTATTTTAATGCAAAACTTTTTAGAGTATGAATTTATACATCAATATACTGGGTAGCTTAGAACCAACTTTTAAAATTGAGGATGTTTCTTCTCCTCAAGAGAATTCTAGCCCAGACTTCTAGCTCAAGTATGTAAATTTGAGAAACACTTCCAACTATATACAAGATATCCTATATGTTAATTCCATCATTTAGTAACAAAAAGGTTACAATCTAAATGTTCATCAAAAATAAATGTGTAGGCTGCGTTTGGTGGCTCATACTTGTAATCCCAGCACTTTGAGAGGCCAAGGTGGGCAGATTACTTGAGGTCAGGAGTTTGAGACCAACCTGGCCGACATGGTGAAAACCTGTCTCTACTAAAAGTACAAAAATTAGTCAGGCATAATAGTGGGCGCCTGTTATCATAGCTACTGTTAAATGTGTAGATTAAACATAGTAAAACATAAAATCTAGAAAAAGCACATCTAAAAGCATGTTGTCTCTACATGTTTTAATCTGAATATTCTAAAAAACAAAAAAGTTGGTAAAGAAAAAGTACCCTCCTGAGCAGTATTAGAGTAAGATAGCATTTATTGGAAAACATATGGAAAATTATACAAAATAATGTCTATTATCTTAAAAATATGTTTAATATGTGTAAAAGTTCAAATATTAGAAAAAATTGATACAAAAAATAGTAATCATTTTTTGGAAGGGAAGTGACTAGGGTGTGATATGACGATGATGAGGTGATTTAAATTTCATTAATAATGTACAAATGTTATAATGGAGAATATAGCTATCTAGTACTTGTATAATTAAAATTTAATAAATTGAATGATTATTAAAATTTAGTACTCTTTAAAGTCTATGAATGACTTCAATAGAAATTGATAAGTAAATATTATGTCAATCGTATATTCACAGATTCATATTAAGAATTACGATATATCTCCTCTAGTGCAAATAGTTTTAACAAGGAAACTACTTTTGCCACATTTGAATACCACAGGTAAAAAATATATTGTTAATCATTAACCATGTGAGTTAATTTACGGTCACTGTAAATCATCTATGAAATCACAATTACTTGTAGCTAGCTATGAAGAAATTGCACCTTTCAAATTAAATGCAACCACTAAAATATTAGCATGAATATTTTATAACTATAATGAAACAGTGATGTTGCATGTGCAACATGCTTACTCTTTTACTAATCCATCTATATTATAATTAACTATTTATCATTACCACAAAGAGTTACATGCTGCTGTATCACTATAATTGAGAGCATCTCCAAGAAAGAATCATGTGAATCTTCCCAGAATTTTTATCCCAGAAATTCTAATGCTTGCACAAATTATTTTAACTATTATGTAGATTATTTTATCAACATTTAATATTAAAAGTCATTTGTAAGTTAGTAAGAGATGGTTTTAATGTGTTTGGGTCTCTGACAAAATCCTGAAAAGGGTCTAGAAATTTGAGAGTGCAAGGTGAACCACAGTAGAGACTCCAAGGCAACGGTAAAAAACAAATTAGGTGTGTGTGGTACTGGGGTTTGGAATGGGAGGAGAAGGAGGAAGCGGGTAAAAGAATGTGAGTGGGTTTTGAGGGAGGATGATCAGTTTCATATATTCTGTTGCAGAGCCATTTTCTTAGTCTAGAGCGATAAATAATAATTTAGTATATACACATTTAAAATACAGTTTTTCTAAGATAATAAATGAATTTCCTTTTGAGAAGAGTTTATAATATCGTGCTTCTGTTTGATTCCTTTTGAATTGAATATATTTTTTGCATGACTTTAGACGTATACAATACTTCACAGTACAAGTAAAAATGTACCGTACAGCCAAGTAAAAATGCATCAAAAAAAGCCACTTTAATCAATCTTGTCACTCCATTTAATATTTTGACATGTATATAAATATCACTGAAGTATTAGAGTAGCAGAATAACTCATAGTCCTAAAAACATAAATCTGGAGAGTGGTGTGCAGAAGTTTTAACATTCTAGCCTATAAAATTAGATGGTTTATTTTTAACTTTACTCATAATATAATAAAATAAAATATGTGCTTGTGATTCTAGGAGATATCTGATCCACTGGAGAGCTGAAGGACCTTAAGGAGGGAGAGGGTTAGATGTTAGATACCACAACTATAAACTAGAGTAACAAATAACTTCTAACTTTTCACTTGCTTTTTTCCTACATTGCTTGCATGGATCAGTGTTTTCCTCTTTGCTTTTCAAAAAGCAGCTGATGCCAGCTAAGGCAACAAAGGGCAGTGGGGCAGCATCATAACTACAATGACTTGCTTGGCAGGGGAGCAGAAGACAACAAATAATGACAGGTTATATGGCCTACTGTTGTCAATTCTCCTCCACTTCATGTTTTAAGCAGCATAATTAGGTGTCAGACAATCTTTTGTAAAAATCAGTTCTGAATTTTTGTATAAGGTGTAAGGAAGAAATCCAGGTTTAGCTTTCTGCATATGGCTAGCCATATACACCATGGAATACTATGCAGCCATAAAAAAGGATGAGTTTGTGTGCTTTGCAGGGAAATGGATAAAGCTGGAAACCATCATTCTCAGCAAACTAACACAAGAACAGAAAACCAAACACTGCATGTTCTCACTCATAAGTGGGAGTTGAACAATGAGAACACATGGACACACGTAGGGGAACATCACTCACTGGGGCCTGTCAGTGGCTTGGGGTTTAGGGCAGGGATAGCATTAGGGGAAATACCTAATGTAGATGACAGGGTGATGGATGCAGCAAGCCACCATGGTATGTGGTGTACCTATGTAACAAACCTGCATGTTCTGCACATGTACCCCAGAACTTAAAGTATAAATAATAATTTTTTTAAAAAAGCAGTTCTTACAGTATATATAAAGTGAAGTAGGTGCTCTGATGGTAAACTGGGTGTTGACTTTATAGGGTTGAGTCTCTGTTTGTCATGGCACAAACTCATTAACCTCAGGGATGGCTCCTTTCAGTGAGTTATGCTCTGTAAAACTTAAGTACTTACTTTCATTACCATGGCTATTGACAAAATCTTAAGATTCTTAGATATAACAAAATTCAGAACCACACTGCTATAAGACCTAGTACTTTATAGAACAATAGGTTGAATATGATAAATAATAACTTCATTGTACATTTTAAAATAACTTGAAGAGTATAATTGTCTTGTTTGTAATTCAAAGGATAAATGTTTGAGGAGATGGATACCCCATTCTCCATGATGTGCTTATTTTACATTGCCTGCCCGTGTCAAAACATCTCATGTACCTCATACATATGTACACCTGCTATGTATCATCAAAAATTAAAAATTAAAATTAAAAAAAGAAATACATTGCTTATGAGAGAAACACTTAAGATGACAATAAATAGAATATTCAACATTTTTGTCAATTTCTGGTTTCTTTTTCATTTCTTTGGTTGATGATGTAAGGAGCAGAAAATGATACCATGGACCGGCATCAAGATATCTCAAATAGTAATATTTATATCTGACAAATCCAAACTTGATATGAAAAACAATAGGCATAAGTAGGAGGCTGTAATTGGTAAAAACAACATATTTACATCTAAATTAATGTCTCTAATTGGTAGACATCAGTTTATGTATTTCTTATATAAAGAGGTATAAAATAAAGTTTGATTACAAATAATATAGAATACACCATTTTATTAGCATATGAGATGATGGCTTTGATATATCAACTTAGGCTACAAGTCTCCAGTTATTCAATTAAACATTAATAAGGGTGTTGCTGCAGAGATATTGTGCATATGTGATTAAAATCCATAATAAATTGGAATTACGCTAGATAAGCTGGGTGGGCCTGATACAATCAGTTGAAAACAGAGATGAGGGCTTCCTGAAAAGGAAATGCTGCATGTAGACAGCAGCTTCAGCTTTTGCCCATGGTTCCAGGCTGCCCTTTCTAGTAGCCTGCTCTAGTGATTTCCAACTTGCCTAACCAGACTCCACGACTGCATAAGTCAAATTCTTACACTAATTCTATTAATAATTGTCTGTTACCAGCACTTCTCTAGTTGAACTACAATATGTCATACATGTATTAATAATTAATGAGCATTAATAAAAATGAAACTATGCCACAATCCAAAGAATCTGTATCAGGAAAAAAAATTATCCTCTAACACTAACACATTCTAATCAGAAATAAATCACATCAGATGGTTAAAAATCCAATATAATTGGGAATTAAAATTTATAACATGAAGAAATAATAACATTGTTAAACATAAAGAAAAATGCATGAAAAAAGAAAAGCTAATAAAAATAAAAGGAAGGAAAAGGAAAAGCAACAACAAATAATACATATTAGAAATTTGAACAACAATTTTGAACAGCTATATTTCCAAAAAAACCTAGCTGACTTGATTAATATATTGGGATATTACTATTTCCAAATTATAATGACAGGCAGATCGTTTTAAAAACTATTTCTATCAGAAAGTTGAATACTTTATTTGCCCTGAGAGATCTTTTTTGTGCCTCCCATAGCACACAATATTGATATAATCTCTTCCCATTCTGACAGATACATCTTATTCTTTTTATCCACCCTTCATGACACCAGTCCTCTAAACTTGTTCTTACCCACTCCTTGCTTATCCTGCCAAATTCTTGGACTGTATATATGAATCAGGGAAAATCTGTTCCTTTGACCCCGTCTCCATCTAGGCAAACTGGAAAACAGATGCATGGTTAAAAGAAGGTAACCATGGGAGGGTAAAGAAGAGGGCGTGGGAGGGGATGTAGATAGAGAAGGGTAAGTGTTCTCTTTTTCCCCTATCTTTTAAGTCCAAGGCCAACTCAAAGCATACTCTAATTCTGAAAAGGACCCTTCTTGTTGGTGTCAGCATATAGCACAAAACCATCTGTAAACAAAAGCAAGGTTTTTCTTCCTCCACTAATTGGACACAGGGAATTTATAAGTTATATTCTTAAGATATAGGTGTGAGTGAAAGCAGACCAGAAGCAACAGGAATAGATACTTTGGGAATTTGACCTGTCTGTTCATGATTCTTATGTTGTTCACTACTATATGATAATGTAGAATTGCTGTATACTTAACATTTTGGTTAAGAGAATTAGAAAATGCCTAATTTATAATGGCCAGCTTAGCCTACATTGTCACTTGATATTCCAAGGTCAGGCCATTCACTTTTGTATTAAGGCCCATTGGCAAAGGAGAACATTTAATAGCGGAAGACTATATGATTTCCCTCCAAATCCCTAAATGTCAAAAATCAAGGATGAGTAAAGATTTTCTATAAAGAGCTAGATAGTAATTTTTTTTGGACTTCGAAGACTATATGCTTTCTGTCACAACTACCCAACTCCATCTTTGTAATAAAAAAGTAGACATAGACAATATGGGATCAAAATGAGTGTGTTCAAATAAAAATTTGTGTGCAAAAACAGATGATAAGCTTGATTTGGCTAGCAGGGTGGAATTTTCCAACCACTGCCATAGACACTTAAAACACATTTGGAACAACTGTGTCACGATTTCCAAATAGAAGACAGCTGTGCTGAAGTCTAGACTTGCTGTAGAATGTTCCCCTTCATTTGACCTTTCAAAACTGCAAGTTTTGTAGGCTACTTGGTAGCTAAATCATAAAAGCATACTTAAAAATGCACACATTTCTTTAAAAGATCCAAATTCTCACCAGACATTGGAATTTGTATTGGTTATAGATGGTATAACGTTTTCCTTACAGACTACTGAACCTCTGGTAACTTCACCAAGGAAGTTGATTCTTGAATTTTTATTCAGGTTTTTCCCCCAGCATTTATTCCTGTGACTTACTAAGTTCTTCTAGGATTGCTGCTACTCCTAGCTCACCAATTCTAATAAGTATTCTGTTTTCTGAGGAGCAACATAATATTCTTTGCTACAATGGCCATGTCCTTTTTGACTAACATCTGGCAAAATCCAAAATAGTTTATCTTCAAGAAAAGACTAAAGATATATTGTTATAAAAGCATAACTTTCACTCTCATTTGAAATAAAACTGATTTCAGTTTTACTGTTCAACAGAGTTGATAGTTAATTTTATACGTCAGTTTGACTGAGGAACAGGGTACCCAGGTATTTGGTTAAACATTATTTCTTAGTGTGTCTGTAAGGGCATTTCTGGATCAGATTAGCATATGACTGGATAGACAGAGTAAAGACATTGCCAGCCCCAATGTGTATGGGAATGACCCAATCCAATGAAGGCCTGAAAGGAATAAAAAGGAAGGGAGAATTTGCTCTCTCTCTGGATTATCCACTTTCTCATGCCCTGAGACTGGGTCTTACACTATTGACTTACCAGGTTCTCAGGCCTTTCAACTCAAAATGTATCTGCACCACCCGCTTCTCTAGGCCGCCAACGTGCCAACTGCAGGCTGTGGGCTGTACAGCCTCCATTATCACGTGCCCAGTCTGTGCGTGTCGGCGTGTGTGTTTGTATGTGTCTAATAAGCTATTGGTTCTCTTTCTCTGCAGAATTCTAATACAACACATATAGGATAAAATTATTTTCTTGAAAAAAAAAATGATTGCATGTCAAGTTCCATGGGTGATTTTTTTTCCTGGTGAGAGGTAATGTCTTGAATAGCAGTTGTGAGATTAAATTATGATGATCTGTGTACATTCAAAAGTTAATCAAGTGAGATAAGAAAGTGATAGGACTCCTCATTTCTGTATCTTTGAAGTTAATGGATGATAGCATTTTTTTGAAATTTCTCTAAAATGAAATTTTGTCTTTGTTTTATGATTTTGAGAGGAGGGTGAAGATTCAGAGGTTAATAATTTGCCTTTCTCACCAAAGAATCATTCCTCTATGAGTTGGGAAGCCAATGTGTGGATGATGCAAATTTTATTATGAAAATAAAAGCATAGTTCCAAAGTAACATATTTTTCAAATGAAATTAGCCATGATTTACAAAATAAAATATCATTTTAAGGTATGTTTTATTATTGGAATGCAAGAATGATTTAATATCAGGAATTTGTCAGTGAAATCACTCCCCTAGCAAACTTAAGAGAAAAATTTCAAATGATGTATAAAAAGCTTGAGATAAAGTGTTTTACTAGACTAAAAATAAAAAGGAAAATTATTTAATTCGAAAAAAACTACAGCAAAATATTTTGTAAAGGAACAAAACTTTTCCCTGTCTAATGCAGAACAGTACAAAGAACTACAAGAGATCTTGAATTTTGGTCTAATTGCAAATCAACCTTTAGCCTGGCAAAGTTTCATGGAAGCTGATAAAAGAAATGAGACTCTTAGATCAGATTCAGGGAACTGTACTTGTTGCAGTACAGCAAACACTATGAGCATTAGCATTTTGTGTCAGTTCTCCTTTTTCCGAAGTTCCACAGGGACAACTAAATGGGCCTTGATGGAGGTTGCTACATGCAATGGGCTACGTTATAGAGAAAGAAACCTGAAATCAGAAAGCCAAGATTTTTATAATATTTTGTAGCTATGTTTGTCCTTTACTGCAGCATGAGATGACATCTGTAGTATCCAGACAATAAAAATGTCTGCCCTTTACTTTGGAGAAACATACTATCTCAATATTCTATGGCTGTATGCAAGGAAACTCAACCTTTGCTCCCTAGAGAATCACTACCTCTAATTTCCAAGGTTGTTTGCATTATAAAAATCCTTTAAAAATAGCTATAAATAACACAGTCACTGCTTCTCTTCATAAGATGGTCAGAAATGAGAGACCTATGGAGAATGGTCTTTCAACAACATCCACCCCTCAGTCCTACACTGTCTCGGTTTCTGGCTAATTTTCCTGTAAGTACTTCATTCCGCTGGCTACTCTGATTAATCTCACTAATAGAAACTGAAAATAAACCTATTCAATTTGTCTCATATAGCATCTAATTAAGGCTACTATTAGACTCCAAACAGCAGGAAGAGGCCAATGTGCAGTATTGAACTCAACCATATCCCCAGGGTTCTGGACCCAAGCAGCTGAGAGGAACCCTCAGGGCATTCCTCCTTAAGTTTTTAATTGATCTTCCACCTGCTCTGATGCATTAATTTCATTAGCTTTTGCACAGACACTGTCTTGACCCCAGAGTTGTAAGTCCAGGATAATTTTATCATCCACAATAAGCTTGGCCAGTGAGCAGAGGCTAACCTGAATGTCTTCTGGGGCTGAGGTGGTTTCATTGGTCACTTCAGCTAATGTCAGGGATAAATTTCATACCACCTTTTCTAATTGGACCATTCCCATTTAGGTCATTTATTAACTCTCCTACATAAACAAAGGTAATCTCATCTTAGATATATTTTTGCCCACATCTGAGAACTACATAACCTACAATAAAGTTTCCTTCTATATTTGAAAGTCTTTTGTGATGTCATTATTCATATGGTAGAAGTTACCAAGTCTTTTTTGAATGAAAGGCACATTGCAAGTTAATGCTTGGCTTTCACACAAAAAGCAAAGTTCCTGAGAATACATAAGTAACCCTGGAAAGAAAATAGTTTACAATCGTGTTCTCCTTGAATGACTTATAGCAATCAAAGGTTTATGTTACCCCCAGAATGGCTTCCTGGCCACTGGTTGGTCAGTTCTAGTTCTTGCTTTTAAAGTAACTACCAAAGCACACTCAGTCCAACCTGCTTTGTTTGTTCACACCACCGTCTAGTTGGCATTCATTTGCCTCATGTAATTATTGAGCCATTTCTATGGGATTGGGTCTAGGAGAAACATCCAGAGATGTTGAAAGGTATTTCTCTCAGTGATTTGGGGCTTCCTTGTCTCAGCAGACACCATTAAATTGCCCCTTCAGTGGTGATGGAGGGCATTTTCACCGCTGTAAGGACAATTACTTTTCCTTTACCTGTATAAGGAAAAGGGAGATATAACCAAAGTACCATTGGTCACCTTGTTTTAATGCTTCTCTGACTGTCCAGACTCTAAACATTCAGTAACCTACAATACAGTGAAGAAACTTTATACTCCCACCACCAATACCACTAGTTGGATGATGACACACACTACTGGATTCATGTCCTCCATCTGGGTCCATTGTGCTGCCCATACAACTTCAGATCAGGGAAATCAGCACATCTACACTAGTGCTTCTGCTGTTGTATTATGAGTAATAGTGTCTTGCTCTTATTTGTTGTGTCTTAGCTTATCGATTACTTGCTATATAGAGCTTTAAGTTCCTCCCATATACAATGAGAAAAAGAGAGGGGAGAGATTAAGAGCAAGAAGGAAAGGGTAAAAAATAGAACAAATGATAGAAACTATATACTTCTTTTTTCTTGTTTTTGTGGATGGAGTTTCACTCTTGTTGCCCAGGCTGGGGTGCAATGGCACGATCTCAGCTCACCCTAGCTGCCTCCTGGGTTCAAGAGATTCTCCTGCCACAGCCTCCCAGTAGCTAAGATTATAGGCATGTACCACCACACCCAGCTAACTTTGCATTTTTAGTAGAGACAGGGTTTCTCCATGTTGGTCAGGCTGGTTTCGAACTCCCAACCTCAGGTGATCTGCCCACCTTAGCCTCCCAAAGCACTGGGATTACAGGGGTGAGTCACTTATATGCATTAATACTTATGTTAATATATTTATCTTAATATATTAATGCATATAAGTATGTACACATGTATGGATATACATATATACACACATATATACACACATGGTGACACATATGCATACATATAGATAAGTGTATGTCCATATATGTTGATGTTTATGTATCTGTGTACACACATATATACATGTAAAATTGTATATAAATTCATTCATTCTGTTTAGTGTTGGAAAAGTTAAGTAGCTGCTTGCTTATGAGACCCTTAGGGTAAATAAATTTTATTTTTAAGCTCTAAAATGTATAAACTTTATAGTTGGTATAGAAGAAACTATGTAGCTCTTATGATGAAATACAATTTTATGTGATAAAGCACATACAATTTTCAGTCTTTTATAATTAGTAGACTATCCTACTAAATGTCATAGTGGACATTTGGACGTTTTCATTTTGACATACAAACTTCTTCTGTATTGATCAATTTGCATATAAATGGTTTATTTGTTACCCCTACTTAACTCAGAAAAGTCTATTATTTTTATTTCTACTTGCTTCCAAATCTTCAAATATTTGGTTTGTCAAAACAACACTGTATTTCCAAAAATTTAACAGATCTATGTTGAAGGAATTTGCCCAGCTGAGAAATTAAAATAAAAAATTAATACTTAACCAAAATTTAATCTTCAGATCATATATTTTGTCCCTTCCAGACCACATAAATTCATTTGGTCTCTTACGTGTCTGTCAAAATAAAGGCTTTGTCAGTGAATTGTCTCAATTCCCAAACAATCCAGGTAAGAAATGGGGCTTAGAGTCAGTTGCTCTAATGGTGACATGACATGCAACAATGGCACACATACATCTTGAAACCTAACAATTTTCCTTATTTCTTTTGTTGCAGGCAACATTTTGTCAGTGATTAAGCAATATATGTTTTGTAAATTGCTTTAGAGTAAGTAAATTGTCTATTGTAGGAACAGAATTTAATGTTGTCATTTGTAATATTGGGGAAAATCTCAAGCTGACATGGAAGGCAATGACGGTTTTATGTTTAACCAAAATATAAACATATCTCTGCACTGAAAAACATAAATATTTTCCCTGACATTAAATATAGAGTAGATAGGTAAAGAATTCCACAGAGTACAGGGTTGGAAGTCTGATAAAAATGAATACTCTAAAATAGAACTTGAAGAAATTTCAATTTACTTTCCAACATTTGAAGGAAAGATTCTCAGCAAGGAATATCTAGTGTTATTGGCTGGAGGCTTGCCTCATTGATCATGGTAGGTTCTCATGAGAAAAACACTTGGGTTGGTGACAGTGGTGCCAGGCTCCAAGTGGGGGCTTATGAAAACTTTCCTACTTCCCCCAAACATCACTTGAATACCAGTGTAAGTATAACATTTTACAGTTACAAAGTTTGTTTTTTCAGATGTATATTGATGAATGGCATGAAGGTTTGCATACCCAGTCATTTATGAAGTATGCCAAAACGTATTACCATAGTCATTCGAAGACCTGATGTCAAGAACTTAAGTTACTCTGAAGCTAGACAAGAACAAAAGTGTTTAATATGATGACAGGTATGTTCATGTATTTATTATTCCTTTTTGTAACTTAGGTAAATTGAAAATGATTAAAATTCTCTTCATCAAGGATTTTGGGAGTTCATTTTTATTGTCTATTCAAGAAGAGAAGGCATAATCTTTAAGATCTATTCCTGTTATAAAATCGAAGCATACGTATGACTCAGATGACTTAATGCTATTATTACGGAGTTATTTTACTGTATTACAATACAGTTATTTTTAAAAGTTCTTAAAATTAATAAAATAATTTTACCAAGTTTTGCTAATACTGGGTACTTATTGCATACTGTTTTCTTCATAGACACATTATATTTATTACATTAATGAATATCCAGTGGAATATTCCCATTCTCATTTTATAGATTAGGGACCTAAAATTGAGAGACATAAAAAAAAATTTGCTACTGCATTGCTATTATGTGCTGAATCTGAGCCATTGTTTGATTCCAAAATTCCTGGCTATTAACTAGTATGCATACAATTCTCTTGCTAAATGAACTGTGTTGTTTTGTTTTTAAATTAATTTAATCTTTTTGTAATTTTCTATTTTTTTAACCTACTATACTGAAGATTAATGCATATAAGTATACATACACATGTATAGATATAGACATATACATGCATATATACACAGTGACACAAATGTATACATACACGTGTCATAGTCACATATACTCATACAAATACATATGTGTATGTCCATATATGTTGATGTTTACATATATATGTACACACATACATACATGTAGAATTGTATATAAATTTATTCATTGCATTTAAGTGTTGAAAAAATAAGTAGCTGCTTGTTTATGAGACTCTTGGGTGAAATACATTTTATTTTTAAGCTCTAAAATGTATAATCAGAGTATACAGTTAGAACAAGCAGAACAAGTGGTAACTGAGAAGACATTTGCACTTATATCTTCACAACTGTATTCCAGTGTGTTTAAGTTTCAGAATTCTTCCATTTAAATAGATTTCCTGTTGTTAAGGACAACAGAGTTCATGGGGAATCATCTTCCACAATAAACTTTAGAAAAGCATTTGGTCATCGTATAAAAAGAAATGTTTTTGGAAATTATGTTTACCTTCAATAGTTTAATCTCAAGATATTATGAAGATATTATGGATTACATTACAATAGGATACATGGAGTATCAGACACTTTTGTATTAGTGATTTTCTAAATATAGATATGAATCATTTCTTAAAACTAGGGGTTTTAACAATAATGAGGTTTTCCCTGAATGTACTTTAAAATTATATATGAAGAATAAATTTAAAAATTGGAAAAACTTTTAATGAATCTATTGGCATTGCAAAAAGAACATAGCCTATCTTATAGAAGTTTCTTTGAAGAGACAAATCTCACTTTCTCACCTAGTTAAAAAGGGCATTCATCACTATTTGACACAGATGCTGTTGAAATAAATGTACTTCTAAAGAACTTGATACCTAGTTCAATTTCCTCCTGACAGTAACTTACAAGTTATTTTCCTGGTAACTTTTGTGAGTCGACAGATAGTGTTGTAGAAGTGTTAATTGACAGACACATTGCCCAAGTGACAGATGGTAACACAGACTCAATTGGCAGAGTGCAGTAATGTTCACTGAAGAAATGAGAAACAAGCACGTTAGGGATCCCTGTTTTACACCCAGACACTAGGGTGTGGGAGCGCTGTGCGCACGTACACACACACTATACATTAACTCCATATAAAAATGTCATGTAATTGAAGCCAAATATCACCCTAAGACATAAAGATAAAGGGCATTAGAACAATATTCCAGGGTGTTCCTTATAAGAGATAACATCTCATAATGGCCTCCAAGATGATTGTAGTGTAATAGAAATGGTTCTCACAACAATTTCACAAAACTTAGATGCTGTTAATGTATATGTAACTTTTCTCAGTTCTCATAATTCACTAAAACTGTCCCAGGAGAGAGAATTAAAAATTCTATGCACTATATCATTTCTAAATAAATGCATTATGACTAATTTAAAACCCAATTTCAAATTTTATGAGTCTTAGTGGTATAGAAAATCAAGAGATTATGGTTTGATTTTTAGGAAGTCAAGTTATTTACTTAAATATAGTTATTAGTATTCACAAAATGAAACCCAATTGGTGTGTTGTATATTACACTATTTTTAAGACTTCATTTTAAGATGTACATGCTTTAATAAATCAGCAAAAAAGTTGGAACCTGTGAAGAAGACTAGAGTCATATAAAAAGTCAGAAGACAGGAAAAATTGTAACAGGGACCTGTTTTTAAAATCACCCACTTTCTGTTTCTTTCTTCCCTCCCCTCTCACTTCTTCACTCCTTTCCTCTCTAGACACTGCCCTCCAGCAATCCATGCTTATCTAATTGTGCTCTTGCTTAAGAAATTCCAGAGGCTAATCTTGAAACACACCAAGCAGGGAACCCCTGTGGAATCTTCCCAGTTAGGAAGAACAGCAAACAATTTGTCTGCCATGATTTCACGCTGAAGTCAAGAGAATGCCAACCAGATCCCCAGACCGGCAAATACTCAAGATAGCCATCAGAACAATACACACAGCCCTGCATCTTGCACCTCCCCGTAAGCTTTCCATACCGAGTTTCCTTTTTAAAAATTCTAGAGTAAATTTTAAAATTTAAGACGATATTTTAGGATGCTAGTTTGCCATTTTCTCACTTTGATGGCTGTCTGATTAAAGCCTGAACAACCTTCATCTCTTGTGTTTGGAATTTGAGTGACCAGCAGCCAAACCTGGATCTGGTTACAAAATGAGCTTCAAGACTTACTCCAGTTCTCATACTCAGTTCTACAAAAATTTTAAACTTGTCTCTTATATGTCATTTTAAGAACTGGACTACAGATTCAAGTTGGCATGAATTTTATATAATGAATTCAAGGATAATTGCCATACTCTGCTCAACTTATGATTCATCTAGTAATAACTCCTGCGGAATGTTATATTTTTGTCTTTCCTGTTTTATGAAATTATTTTTTTAAGTCATGGTAGTAAACAAAAACACATATCGTGAATTTCATTTCCAAAATTCACATTCATAGTTAATAAAATATTTTGGTGGGACTTGCAGGCAATGTAATCCCAGTGATAATATCCAATTTAAAAGCAAATTCATGTATATATTGGATGGTTAGTGACTTCTAAGCATTACCAAATCAAGAGAATTCAGCTACTCTCTAAGTACCTAAGAAATAATTCTAGGAATTGCATTAAAAATAATTGCTTTTACTCTTGTTTCTCTTCAGATCACATTTTAAAAGTTATTTTCAATTATATAGTGGACAGAACAAAATAATCTCAGCTTCCAACTCACACCAAAGTGACAAAAAAATGATTTTGAAAGCATAAATACATAAGTACAAAAAATCCAAGAGATATGATGGTATTCACAAATTTTGAAAAGTATAAACTAAAGGGTAAGTGGAAGCTTATTGAACAGACCCAGAATTTTTTTTTAAAAAGGATTGCTATATTTACCAAATGCCAGTACAAGATGGCCAGTTACATTTGAATCGCAGATAAATAAAGAATGCTTCTTTTATAATAAGTAACTGGGAGTCCTGTATTTTATCTGGCAACCCCAATTCTAATTACTGAATGGAGGAAGCTAAAAAATAATATGAGACAATATAAAACATAGAAAGGCTCAGGAATATTTGACAATGGGTGCTTTTTGATGTAGAATTTAGGCATGACACAAAAAGAAATCATAGGCTGAAAGATCTTATGAACAATTACACACTTAGTATAACCAGTGGAAGACTGCAGAATTATCCCCTGGTGGTAGTAAAACAAAGGGCACATGGTATTTAGTAAATTAAAACCCTCTGAAGAGAAATACCACAGTAAAAACTAGGAGTATGTTAAATGAGTTCTGAAAACACCAGCTCTCTTCCAAACTTTAATCCCAGAATACTGGCAGCAAAGTTTATCCTCTCCAGCTGGAGATTGAATGTGGCTTCATTACGAACTATGAACACATAGGAGAAATTGACTGTAGAAAGTGATAGGGAATTCTAAAATAAAATAGCCCATCCATATCATTACATTGATGGCCAGAGGAGGTAGCCATACACACATGCAAAGAGACTACCAGCACAATCTAGTGTTGCCTTTATTTCTAAGTGGACAGTCAAGCACAGCAAGACACCTAAGAGAATTGTCTAAGAAGAATACAGAGATTAAAACATACAAATTACTTTGGGAGGCCAAGGTAGGCAGATCACAAGGTCAAGAGATTGAGACCATCCTGGCCAACATGGTGAAACCCTGTCTCTACTAAAAATACAAAAAATTAGCTGGGTGTGGTGGTGCGCAACTGTAATCCCAGCTACTTGGGAGGCTGAGGCAGGAGAATTGCTTGAACCTGGGAAGTGGAGGTTGCAGTGAGCCGAGGTTGCGCCATTGCACTCCAGCCTGGCACCTGGTGACAGAGCAAGACTCCGTCTCAAAAAAACAAAAAACAAAACATACAAATTAAAGCAACTTGGGGAAATAAGAAACTGTAATGGTGAGACAATTCCAAAATATCTCCAAAAGTAAGAAATATATTATGTCCATGAAAAAAGAACAAAAGTATTCTGGTAACAATACTGGCAAAAAAAAAAAAAAAAAGGGCAATGGAACAGTACTTTGAAAGGCTTAGGAGAAAAATATTTTTTTCACTTAGAACTCTATAACCAATCTAATTATGATGTTGGTAGGAAAGAAGATTAATGTTTTTCAGACATGCAAGATTTTAACAGCTGGGCGTGGTGGCTCACACATGTAATCCCAGCACTTTGGGAGGACAAGGTGGGTGGATTACTTGAGGTCAGGAGTTTGAGACCAGCCTGGATAACATAGTGAAACCCCATCTCTACTAAAATACAAAAATGAGCTGGGCATGATGGTGGGTGCCTGGAATCCCACCTATTAGGGAGGCTGAGGCAGAAGAATAGCTTGAGCTGGGGAGGCAGAGATTGAAGTGAGTAAAGATAGCACCACTGTACTCCAACCTGGGCTACAGAGTAAGATTCTGTCTCAAAAACAAAAACAAAAACAACAAAACAAAAACAAAAACAAAAAACAACAATTTTAATGAACGTCACCTTCAATCCCCATCTCTCTCCCTTTTCAGGAAATTACTAGTGTTGATATTCCTCTAAGATGAGGTAATAAAACAAGAGGGAAGACTTGGAATCCAAAAGCAGTCAATCCCATCAAAAGAAAAGAAAATAAAAGGAAATACTCTGTATCATGATTTTGAAAAGTTTCTAAATGACAGCTATGCAGCAAACCTTTATAGTAACCTCTCCATAGTAGATAGGACATTAGGCTTAAAGATATGACTTGCATTCTGGAGGAGTACCCAGATAGAAAAAAAAAAAAGATATGACTTGCCACCCCAGAAGTTAAAGTACAATTAAAAAAATAAGATATGACTTTAGAAAGATAAGATCAATAGATCTTCAATAATACTTTATGAATTTGAATGTACAGTATAGAGAAGAAATATACAGATAATTGGGCATTGTTTGAAGATAAATTAGTTATAAGAATAAAGAAAGAAAACTAATAATAAGATACTAAAGAATTTATTAACCCAAAGGAAAAGTTAAAAAAAATCACAAATAATGTATTGACTATCTGTAAGCCAATATCCAGTTATAAAAATGAAAATACTGAATATCAATTTACCCAAAGATGTGTAGGGGTGTCTGTGTGTGTGACACATAAATATCCATGTAAATGTATATATGGATTATGGGAAACAGAAAATTAACACGTGTATGATGGTAAATGAACAGAGGCAATAAAAGTTAACTAAATACTAATTTCCTAAGGTAGGTAGTCAAAAACAAATGCCAGAAGCTGAAAATATAAGAAATGTCATATATATTTCTTAGATATATAAAAACAAATATGGAAAATAAGAAGCTTAAATAATTTAATTTGATCATTTCTGGTAATAAAGAAATGGTACCTGGTTCTGGAAGGAGGATGAGCTACAGAACATACTAGACTATGTACAATGTAATTTAATATTCTAGATGTTCTGAGCTATATTCCAACTAAGATGTATCTTTAACCTATAAGATTTAACTACCTTAAGGTGGAGCTTTTAAGAGTATGTTTCTAGAATCTAAGTGCAAATGCCAGGTTAATGTTTTGCTAACTATATGATCTTTAAAAATCTACTTTATGATTCTACAGCCGCGATTATTACTGTGTTTGTTATTTAACCTGCAAAATATGTATAGTCCATCTTGCATTATTATTGTAAGCGGCAAGTAAAATTATTCACTTAAAAACACTGTGTAAAGTGATTGCACAATAGATGATCAATTAATTCTGGTAAGTATTACATTTATTATCATGGATCTGTTTGCTGGTGGGTTTTTTTCCCCCTCAAACAAATTTATTAATATGTGCTACACTGCTTTTTATTAGAATATCACTTGGGGAAAATTTGTGATTCATATGATAGTTTCCAAATCTGGTAAAACATATAGGCTTCTAAATGAGAATAATTTTTTAAAATCACTTATTTTCAGCTGATTATGGTTAAATGAAAGCTATTTACAAATGTCTATGTAAACATATTCAGAAAGGAATAAATCAGCCATTGTGGCTAAAATCTAGGATTGCAGATTTGCAAGAATCTAGGAAGAATTGCCCTTAATTTTGGGTCTGGATTGAAATCGTCAATGGTTGTGCATGCTCTTCCACAAAAGACGGAAAGAGGCTGCTCTCAGGACATTAAACAAAATACCTGTTTTCTCTTCACTACTTTCTGATCAATTTGTTTATAAATGCAAGTGTTGTACAAATGAGAAACTTGAGCAATTCCTCTACTGTGTGGGTAGCATTTCCAAAGGAATCCACTTTCGTTCTTTTTTACATATGATATCACAAACTGCACATTTCTGAAAACAATTGGAGAGAAAGTGGGGTGGTGTTTGACTGGGAATATGACAAATTGATTGGTTCTGCCATTTCCTTAGTATTATCTGCCCTGTCACTTTTTGTGTTTCTTAGATAAGATCCAATTGCTCCTTAGTTTTTAATGCCCTTTCAGATATTTTTTGTTACAGGATTTGTTACCATGAATCCAAGGGACTTTATTTTGGCACTTTGACAGAAAGGATTGCATTAATGCATTGCAAAATGGAAAATATTACTGAAATTTTTAGAAGAGATTACTTAAATATATTCAACATATCAATACATGTCATAATTTGAAACAATGTATTAATACATAATATTAGTCTTAGCATATATTGGCACCTCAAGTAAATTATTACTGATATACAACTAAATAAATAAATAGCTAAAAGACTGAAATTTCAATCTGGCTGGTTATATTACCATTAGAACTTTTCTTAGTGTTGCTTTGGGGTGTAATAATTAATTGCAAAGGATAGAACTGTAAACATGGCAATAATAAATTACTTTTTCAGGAAACAAAAAAAGAATGAAAATGTGTACTAACATCTTCATACTCTAAAATGTGTCATTAATGGTTAGATAATACAAATAACCATTTTTTATTAATAAATGACAAAATTTTCCTTTTTATCACATATTCAATGTGATAAGCATAGTCTGATGCAAAGCCAATTGTAATTAAAACTGAAAATATAAGAAATTATTTCCTTCATCAAAAATGAGAATGGCACAGCATTCATTAGTACTTTCTCAGCATATTTTGGCATACAAAAGAAATTCAGATTGTCACACATTTCTTTTATTATGCTTTGGAATAAACAAATATTTTATGATTACTATTCTGAGGGTGTTTCTTGCTGCCAGTTATATGTGCAATCCAGGAAACAGCATAAACATGCATTACTTTTTTTCATGTAGAAAATGGAAGCTATTTATTAGTTCTGGTTAAGCAGTGCAATCCTTTCTATCAAAGTGCCAAAATAAAGTCCCTTGGATTCATGGTAACAAATCCTGTAACAAAAAATATCTGAAAGGGCATGAAAAACTAAGGACCAACTAGATCTTATCTAAGAAACTCAAAAAGTGACAGGGCACATAATACTAAGGAAGCGGCAGAACCAACCAATTTGTCAGTGTTTTCCTTCTGTCTTGTACTGCCTTTTATGTTGGAAATGCAAGAACAGTTGTGGGTGGAGGGCACTGTGTGCCTATCACTATGCCATTTGATAATTCTTCTGAAATTGATTTACTTCTTCCTGGGCCATTCATTTTCATCCCCAGACACCAATATTTATGTAAGCAGCTAAGTATGTCGAACATACCTAATGAAACTTTTGCTAGTATAAGAATCAAGTTTTGCCTTTTGAAATTTGCCTGCTGAAGAATGCAGTTCCTGCCGTTAAGAAACCAGAATCTAAATTTCAACTTTGTAGCCATCATTAAATGCAAACTCTTTCAAAGCTGAATATTTTCAGTTACATAAAGAATAAACAGTCAAATACTTTACCAAAAACATGTCAATTGTTTTTAATAGTCCTTTATGTGTACGCCATTAAAATCATTCACATTCTAAAGTACTTTACGTACAAAAAATTTATCATGGTAAAATAAAAGGCTATAAGGAAAATAATAAAATATTCATCAGTTTATGGTTTATTTCTTGATTTACTTTTCTGATTATGGCTGCCAAGAGGCAAGTGTGGAATGATTCTAGAACAGTTAAAACAGAACAACATAAGCCAGTAGTTGCTCTGATGTATGGCAAAAGTATAAGCTTAAAAATAATTTCTATTTTGAGTCAAAGGTTGTATTATGAACTCTGCCCTCTGTAAAAATGTAATTTTCTGGAAATTATGTATATCCCTATGCAAAACTTTCCCATTAGTAAGATGTTAAGGTGATTTCTACTCTTCTTTACGCTTCAACTACTAAGTAAACCAAAATTTCATTGAGAGCTTGTCATATACATTAAACTCCGAAAGTAGCAGGGGACAATGCTGAGTAGGAAAACTACTTTCCCATATTCAAAAGGTTCCAAAGTAACATCTGTACTTAGTTTTAGCACACAGAATGACATATATTACCAGAAAGACATGTATTATATGTCTATGCTGTCGTTTCTGGTGAGCAGTTTGAATTGATTCAACTGTAGCACTTTCTGTGTTTTCCATCAACCTTTCTTGAGGCAGAGCTTTGCTTATTTGGGCTTGAATGTATGTTCATGTTCCTTTTCTCTATTTAAGTAACCTTTCCAGGTGAAAGCAAGTTTTTCTGAGCAAAGTGTATGACTTATAATAAATGTTTAAACAAACTCACTTATAAGATACAATTATTATCCTGTAGTAATTTTACATAAACACAATATTTACCGAATGCTTTCTATGTGTGAGATTCTAGTCTAGGTTCTAGTAGTTGAGCAAATAATAAAAACATACTCTCAGCGGGTTAGTCAGTTGATGTCACCTCTGGGCTAGCTCAGAAATAAGCTGGTTTTCTGGCCAGAATTCTGTTTTGTTTTTTATTTGTTTGTTTTTTGAGACAGAGTCTCACTCTATTGCCCAGGCTAGAGTGGAGTGGCACAATCTTGGCTCACTGTAGCCTCTGAGTTCAAGCAATTCTCATGCCTCAGCCTCCCAAGTAGCTGGGATTACAGTCATAAGCCGCCACACCTGGCTAATTTTTGTATTTTCGGTAGAGATGGGGTCTTGCCACGTTGGCCAGGTTGGTCTTGAACTCCTAATCTCAGGTGATCCACCCACCTAGGCCTCTCAAAGTTCTGGGATTACAGGTATGCTCAGCCTCAGAATTTTTTATGGTAGATTCGTATATTAGACTCACATATTATTTTGATAAAATCATATGGACTTCTGTAACATTAAGTAAAGTTTGGTTTTTAAACTTTATAGTATGTTTAGCTAAGTATCAATTTTATTTTTCTTTTTTTCCTGAGACAGAGTATCACTCTGTCGCTCAGGCTGGAGTGCAGTGATCTCAGCTACTGCAACCTCCACCTCCTGGGTTCAAGCAATTCTCCTGCCACAGCCTCCATAGGACCTAGGATTACAGGCGTGCACCACCATGCCCAGTTAATTTTTTTGTGTGTTTTTAGTAGAGACAGGGTTTCACCATGTTTGCCAGGATGGTCTCAAATTCTTGACCTCGAGATCTACCTGCCTCAGCCTCCCAAAATGCTGGGATTACAGGCGTGAACCACTGTGCCCAGCCTATCAATTTTAATTTTTATGTCTGATATTTATTCGCTGACTTAGCTATGGTAAAGGACTATGATGTTTTGTATTTCATTCTTTCCTGACAGAATTTATGGAGCTCTTTTCAAAGTTTACTTTGGGGATGGTTCACATGCAAAACGATGAAGCAGCACATTATTTGCCATGTTTATCTTCTTAATTATAGAGAGAAATGTTCCATATAACAATTCTGAGCAGTTTGTATTAATGTGAGTATAGCTTTCCAAAGCAGTGTCTTCTGTCAGGTTATCATTCATGAGGCTTGATTTGCATTATTAACAGCTAAGAGGAATTGGAAAACAAGCAGACTATGGCCAATATATCAGAAGCTTGATATACAAAATTTCCACAGGCAAATCTGTTTGCTGGACAGCAAATTAGCAAATGAGCAAGATGTAATTTACAACTGCTTTCAAGACATGTAGAGACAAAATGCTTAATTATTTATTAATAAAGGTCTAATTAATTGTCTGAAATGCTCTAGTGTGAATAAGGAGCAACAGTTTTCTCAGGAAAACACTATATCAAGTAATTAGCAATATATAAATGGTACTCTTGCAAATTCATATTTGTACCTAATGCCTTCCAATCTCTATGTAATAATACTGATAACTAATGCATAATCAATTTACTTTCCTTCTTAACTGACTGATATATATTTCAATTAAGGTTAGTTCCATGTTTTAATTAGATATCATTACAATGGATATATTTCTACTCTCATTTCTGTCTCCGATAATGGTATTTATTATAGAAAAATGTCAGAATAAACAGATTAATGTGTGACTATGGAGAAAAATATCATAAATATGGTATTATATATTTATGCAAAATATGCATAACATCCCTGCTTCAGTAAATAATATATAAATATTAAATTAGAAAATGCTCCTTCAATATATATCTTTTCAAAACTTTCCTTTTATATGATTAGATTAAGTGTAACAGAGAAAATAGATAAGGAAATAATAGAAAACTTGTTCAAGTTGACAAGCTAAAAAAGTGTATAGTAGATCAAGACCTGCAATCATGTTACCAAACGTCTCTTCATTTAATCAGACAACATTGTCTATCTGAGGATCTTATACAGGTTTTTAAGGTTTTCCTACCCTTCATCTTCTTTGTATGTAAAACTGAGTAACTTGACCAGATATTTTTTTCAGGTCCATCTCATAGTTTAAGAGTGTATCTTTATTCTTATCTTTAGAGAAAGTGTTGCTCCTTAGTGTCTACATTATCAAGATGCTTTCTATTTCAAATAGGGAAGATATGACTCATCAAATAAGAAAAAAATATGGTAAGATATTTTATAATTTCAAATACACTTTAAATTAAATATTGAAGTTGTCTACAATTTCCAGAGGGAAATATTTTGAGTAGATCGAGTTTATTCATGGCCTTAAAATAACAATAGGGTGTGGGTAGACAAAAGAGTGGCCAATATGAATATTACCTGATAAATTAACAGGTGTGGTCAAACTAAGATCTCAGAGAAGGAAATTATCTGGGATTATCCAAGCGTGACCTAAGTGCCACTTCTAAGTGTCCTTAGAAAGCAGATGCAAAAGGAGATGAGAGATACAAGTCTTGCAAAGAGGGAGGCTGAAATTAAAGTGATGTGGCCACAAACCAAGGAACAGATAGGAATTCATGGAGACACAAAAATCTAGAAGAAGTAAGAAAGGCATTCTCATTTAGGACCTTCTGAGGGAGTGTAGACCTGCTGAAACCTTGATTTCAGGTTTCTGAACCCAACTATGGAAGAATAGATTTCCCTTGTTTTACTTCATCAAATTTGTAAACAGAAGCCACAGAAAATGAGTAAGAGCATAATGTTATTGGGATTTTAATTAGATAATCCATATAGACTTCTTAAAATAACAGTCATTTCTGGATGACATTGATCACTGACCTGATACTCATGATTAAGTACATTTTTGGGGCAGAGAGACCCTGCATTTTAAGGAGCCAGCACAATATCAGTTGCTCGGGGGATACATAGAGCCTCATGCTTGACCAATGCTCATGATCAAATTTGTGTAGAACTGTAAACTTCAGCCATCAAAGCAGTTTCCTACATTGTGTTGTGCCATAATCTGGATATTTAAATTGCCCTGGAAGTATCTGTTCTCAACTCAACAAAGAATGAATGAGATTTGACACAGGATGATAATTGACATAGGCAGACACAAAGGAAGGCAAAGACCTGCAGTCAAGGATCATTGCCTCTAAAGACATGTATGGATTCCTGCACTCTCTCTAAGATGGAAAATAGTGAGGGTTAGGGATAGGAAGGCAATATTTAAGATCTCAATCAACCTACCTACCACACAGTTCAGTCCTATTCTAGTTATTTGTATTTTTCCATGGCAGTATCATTACACCAGTAATTCTGTACTGGGGGCAATATTAACCCACAACGTAAGCCTCAGGAATATTTAGAAATATCTGGAGATATTTTTGATTCCCATGGCTATTTGGTCAGGGAATCATTTCTTCCCAGCATCTAATGGGAAGAAGACAGGAATGCTGCTAAACATAAAATAAACAGGACAGTGGCCCATAAAAATAATTAATGGTCCAAAATGTCAATTATATTAAGGTTGATAAACCCTAATCTAACATAATAAATGTTATTTATTCATTATTTTTAACCTCTACCATTAAAATATAGGATCCATGAAAGCAGGGACATTTTATGATTTGTCCCCTACTCTATGCCTAGAAACTGTAAATAAAAAATTAGGAGCTCAAACATATTTCACTTTAATGACTGAGGAAATGTGTATGACCCAGGAAAATAAGATATTTTGAGGAATGGATTATCAGAGATAATTATGAACAACTATACACTAAAATATGACCCAGGAAATTAAGATATTTTGAGGAATGGATTATCAGAGATAATTATGAGCAACTATACACTAAAATATCAAAAAACCTTGAGGAAATTAATAAATTCCTGGACATATACAACCTACAAGGATTGAATAAGAAAGAAATGGAAAATGTGAACAGATTAATAATGAGTAATAATACTGAATCAGTAATAAAGTCTCTCAACAAAGAGCCCAGTACCTGCTGGCTTTACTGCTCAATTCTACCAAATTTATCAAGTAGATTTAACACCAATTCTTCTCAACTACTCTAAAAAGTTGAAAAAGAGAGATAGAGTTATTTCTAACCCATTCTACAAGGCCAGCATTACTTTGATATCAAAATTAGACAAGAACACAACAAAAAATGAGAACTACATGTTGATACCCCTAAAGAATAGAGATGCAAAAATCCTCAACAAAATACTAGCAAACCAAATCCAACAACAAATCAGAAAGATAATATACCATGAACAAGTGAGATGTATTAAAGGGATGCAAGCATAGTTCAACATACCCAAGTCAATATACAAAATACACACATAAATAAATGTGATATTAATAGGATGAAGGGCAAAAACCATATAAGCATCTCAGTTGATGCTAAAAAAATTAACAAAACTTAACATCCCTTCATTATAAATACTCTAAATAGATTACATGTAGAAAGAACATGCCTCAACACAATAAATACAATACACGACAAACCTCCAGCTAGCATCATACTGAATAGGAAAAGCTGAAAGCCTTTCCTCCAAAAACTGAAATAAGATAAGAATGCCTACTTTTGACACTTATTCAACAGAGTACTAGAAGGTCTAGCTAGAGCAATTAAGCAAGAGAAAGAAATAAAAAGCATGCAACTTGGAAAAGAGAAAGGCAACTTGTCTCTCTTTGCAGATGACACGATCTTATATATAGAAAAGCCGCTGAGAAACTCTTGAAATTGATCAGCTTAGTAATGTTGGAAATACAAAATTAAGGTACAAAAATAAGAAGTGCTTCCATGTACCAATAATGAACTAGTTGAAAAAAAATCTAGGAAGTAATCCCATTTACAGCAGCTACAGAAAATACCAGGAAACAAATTTACCCAAGGAAGTGAAAGACCTCAACAAGGTAAACTACAAAACAATGATGAAAGAAATTAAAGAGGACACAAACAAATGCAAAGACATCTCATGCTCATGAATGAAAGGAAGTAGTATTGTTAAAATGACCATGCTACACAAGGCAATCTTCAGATTCAATACAATCTCTATCAAAATTTCCATGGCATAGTTAACAATAATAGAAAAAAAAATGCTAAAATTCGTATAGAACCCCAAAGAACCCAAACAGATAAAGCAATCATGAGCAACATAAATAAATAAAGATGAAAGCATCACATAGTTGATTTCAAAATATTCCACAAAGGCATAGTAACAAAACAGAATGGTATAGATACATTGACCAATGGAACAGAATACAGAACAGAAATAAATTTACATATTTATAGCCAACTGGTTTTCAACAATGTCTTCAAGAACATTCATTGGGGAAAGTTTACCATTTTCAATGAAATGTTCTGAGAAAAGGTACCATATATTCATATACAAAAAAATGAAACTAGACCACTAAATCTAGCACTATACAAAAATCAACTCAAAATAGATTAAAAATTTAAATGTAAGACCTGACACTATAAAACTATGACCAAAAATATAGGATAAATTTTTCAAGACATTTGTCCTGGCAAAGATTTTATGGCTATGACCTCAAAAGCCCAGCCAACAAAAAACAAAAATATACAAATGGGACATATTAAACTAAAAAGCTTTTGCACAGCAAAGAAAACAATGGAGTAAAGAGACAATTTGTAGAATGGGAGGATATATTTGCAAACTATTCATCTGACATAAAAAAAAAACTAATCCCTAGATTATATGGAATTCAGACAACTCAACAGCAAAAAAAGATAATCACATTAGAATGTTTATTATTAAAAAGACAAAAAAATAGATGTTGGCAAGGGTGTGGAGAAAAGAAAACTCACACTCTGTTCATGGGAATGTAGATTAGTGTAGCTATTACGTAAAACACTTTGGAGATTTCTTAAAAACTAAAAATAGAACTACTGTACAATTCAGCAATCCTGCTACATGGTATTTATCCAAAGTAAATGAAGTTAGTATATCAAAAGGATATCTAAATACCTGGGTACCTGGGGTATCCTAAATACCTGAAAACCTGAATATCCAGGTTTATTGCAGCACTATTCACAAGTGGGATCATATCAAGTTAAAAGTCTTCCGCACAGCAAAGGAAACAATCAACAAACTGAAGTGACCACCCACAGAATGGGAGAAAATATTTGCAAAACACACATCTGACAAGGGATTCATAACCAGGATATATGAATAGCTCAAAAAAAAATCTATTAATCCCATCAAAAATGGGCAAAAGATTTGAGTAGACATTTCTCAAAAGAAGACATACAAATGGTATGCAGTTATATGAAATGGTGTTCAGTATCATTGATTATCAGAAAATGCAAATCAAAATGACAGTGAGATGTCATCTCATCCCTGTAAAAACAACTTATATCCAAACGACAGGCAATAACAAATGCTGGTGAGGATATGGAGAAAAGGGAACCCTTGTACACTATTGCTAGGTGTGTAAATTAGTACAACCACTAACAGTTTGGAGGATCCTCAAAAAACTAAAAACAGAACTACCATACGATCCAGCAATCCCACTGTTAGTTATGTACCCAAAAGAAAGGAAGTCCAGTATGTTGATGAGATACCTACACTTCCAAGTTTGTTGCAGCCCTCTTCACAATAGCCAAGATTTGGAAACAACCTAAGTGCCCATCAAAAGATATTAGATAATAAAAATGTGGCACTTGTACACACGGAATAACATGCAGCCATAACAAAAGAATGATAACATGTCATTTGCAACAACATGGATAGAAGTGGAAGGTCATTTTGCTACATGAAATAAGCCAGGCACAGAAAGACAGGCATTGCATGTTCTCGCTTATTTGTGAGATCTAAAAATCGAAACAATTGACCTCATTGACATAGAGAGTAGAAGGATGGTTACCAGAGGCTGGGAAGGGTAGTAGGGGAGGTAGGGGTGCTTAATAGGTAGATAAAAAATATTTAGAAAGAATGAATAAGAACTATTATTTGATAGTACAATAGGATGTCTATAGTCAATAATAATTTAATTTTACATTTAACAATAACTGAAAAAGTATAATTGTATTGTTTGTAGCATGAAGGACAAATACTTGGGGGAAGGGAAATCCCATTTTAAATTGTGTGATTATTCTGCATTGCATGCCTATATCAAATCATCTCATGCCCAGCTAATTTTTAATTTTTTTTTTTTTTTTTTTTTTTTTTTTTTTTCACTCTGTATGTGTTTTACTTCTTCTTTTTTTTTTTTTTTTCTCATTGCGTATGAACAGTGCCTTTTTTTCTTTATGCATTCCCCAGCACAGATAGTTTATAGGAAACTTGTATTTTGCTAGCTCTGCTTTTATGAGTAAGCATTACTGGAAAGAGTAAAAATTTTTTTTAAAAAGCCTTAACATTATTAAGGATTTGACATTACAAATTCCCAAATGAAAGAGCCAGAAAGTCACGAAATGTGAAAGGAGAAAATCTTACTTTTGTCTTGTCAAAAGCGAAGTTGGTTGCAAGTCTGCATTGTTGAGAGATAATTCTTCGTGGCACACATATTTCTGTCCATCTTATCTGCAGAGTCATGGACATCCTTTTGCTATAGCCTATATTTTCAAGGCTGTTTGTAAAACAGTCTTGGAAGAAAGGGTTTTCTTTGCTGTGACAGAGGGTGGGTTTGCTTACTATCCAGTACAATAAAGCTAATGTTTTCTTTAAGAGCAAATGTTGCTCAGGTTTGTTTGCATCACATTATTAAGAACTAGAATGTCCTAATTTGGTGGTTACCCTGCTATGTCACAAACCATGTGCCTACAACCTGGCCAGGCTCACCAGGCATTTGGGGAGCGGGGAAATAGGAAATGTGCATGAAGATGAAGCTCCTGCTGCCTCCTGTATATAATAAAATACTTCGTGACCCAGGAATCTTCTGTCTTCTGTCAGCATACATAAAACATAACTATTTTGTTAGCCTGCAAATAAGGTAACCTTCAGACCACTTTCAGTTTTTGATATGCTTAAACATGGGGACATATGTTAGATCCTCTTTAGTACTGATATAGATAAAAATGATTTAATCGATGGATTTTTTATAAAAGCAAAACTAAGGTAAAGAAACAACAATAGTGACCACAAACTAGGGTTTATAGTGATTAATTATAAGAAAAAAATACACATGCATATATAATATGTAGAGGTTATAAAATTATTCAAAACAAAGTAAGGAAATATCTTAAAGAATTAAAATAACATTTCTGAAAAAGATAATGGTAGAAAATTTTGGATAACTATTTTTATATTCTTTTTATGCCTTAATATAATTTTTATTTATGCAAACATTTGAAAAAATATGACATACATTCATTATATGCATTAATTAAAAATAAATATTGTAATCTAATCAAACACAATTATTAATTAAAGCATAAAGCTTTCATTGTATGGTGGTAGTGATACTACAAAGTTGTTCTTGACATGTGAGCCAATTTGCTAGCCATGACCATCAAGAGAGAATAAGAGTGCAATGAAGTGCTAGGATTAGAATATCAAAGATTACTAAGTGATGTCACAAGCCAGAACTCTGACAAATAACATGCAGGAAAGCACAGCCTACGAAGAATATAATAAAGACTGCCTACATAAACATAAGGATAATCAGAAACTTCAGGTTTTCAAATGAATTGTGATCCCTCAATACCTCTCTTTTCAGTGTAATGCTGAAATGAAGGATAAATTAGGGCATACATCTATATTGTGATATTCTCTTTAATACAGCATTGATTATAACTAGTCTTCCTACAAGAAAATGTTTGAAGAATTCAGGGAAGAAAAGAAGAGTAGCAGTCACTAAATAATATAAACAAAAGTATAAACAAACATTTTTAAAGAGCTTTTGGGGGGATTTGCATATTCTGTTTTAGGGTATCAACTCCAAGGCAGTTACAAATAGCAGGTGGCATGGAAGGAGATGCAGGGTTCTCCAAGTGTGTTTGACAGGAATTGTAGTGAAAAGACAAGGACAGAATTTCAGGGACTGGTGCAGGGGGTAATTTATTTATTTATTTTTATTTATTTTTTTCCCATTTATTTATTTTATTGCATTTTAGGTTTTGGGGTACATGTGAAGAACATGCAAGATTGTTGCATAGGTACACACGTGGCAGTGTGATT